>NC_056748.1:299837417-299859917 GCF_019279795.1 Protopterus annectens | reverse complement strand
CACCGTGGATTTAATTGTTACATTTCATACTTCACATTCCTTAGTCTACATTTCCTGGAGCTTTCTGCCACAATTTCACTATTGATTTACACTCATGTGGACTTTATGGTCCAGCTGCCTACGCGTTCTTTATTTTTCAAGTAGTCTCTTGTCAGTGCTGCACATTTCATATTCAATACTTTTATTTTATGGAGCTGGTTAATTGGATCTACATCATGAATCCTTCATGAGTTGGTGATCAACTCGTCTCTTCCACATCACAATTTCACATTAACAATTTTTAATTTCAATTCTTATTTCTGATTTTAACCAGCATCAACCAGTTTGCATATACTCTATATCTTAGAGCTACTAGTTTATATCATTAGTTATTTATACTTGTCTTTATGTTTATTTGTTCTTTATGCATTTCAATGATATGTACTAGTTTTAACAAGTGCTATTGTGTGTGTATGCATGATTCACAATATAGCTGTTTAGAAATTTCCTAATAACAATAGTACTGTTACTTTAAATCACTTCCTGCCTTCACTATGTATCACGGTGATGTCATTTAATACATCATAGTCATGGATTCCTTCACTTACACAGTATGGGATATTTGTGTTTTAACCTAGGGTCAGTTGATTTTTAACATTTGTAAAAGTATATATGTCTTGTGTGTTTGTCTGAAGAAGCTATGGCGCTACCTAATTAAATAGTTTGCTAGCTTGAACGTTGTTTTCATTCTTATATCAAGAAAGTTGTGAGTTGGAGTTTTTGGAGCTAACAAGAATTGATACAGAACTATTTGACTGCATTGGATTGTATGGTTGGCTTTACCATTATCAAAATAACGGCAACAGTTGATACAGCGTATTTTCTCTGAGAACCATTACGTTCACCTTTTACTGAACCGCATGGTTTTCATGTTACCCACAGTTTCTGTGAGAACTATTAGAAGCGTTGGTTATTTATGCATGGTCTGTTTTTCAGTTTACAGCGGCAATTGATTCTCTCTAAAATTTTTGCATTGACTGGAAAGGACAGTGTGCTGCCCTTTCCCTAAATTTCCATTATTACACCAGACTTTATTTATACACAATATATATATATATATATATATATATACGTGTGTTTGTGTTTTATATATATATATATATATATATATATATATACAATGTGTGTTTGTGTTTATATATATATATATATATATATATATATATATATATATATATATACAATGTGTGTTTGTGTTTTATATATATATATATATATATATATATATATATATATATATATATATATATATATATATATACAATGTGTGTTTTATATATATATATATATATATATATATATATATATATATATATATATGTTTGTGTTTTTATATATATATATATATATATATATATATATATATATATATATATACAATGTGTGTTTGTGTTTATATATATATATATATATATATATATATATATATATATATAATATATATATATATTTATTTATTTTTTTGTATTTTCTTATGCTCTTTTGACTCGGGCTCAGGCTATGGCTTTGAAAGGGCTGAGACAGGCTCACCTAGTTAAGAAGTTAATAAAGTTAAAAATGATATTACATTTCTAACAAATTAACATTATCTAAACGTCATGGCTATGTTGATCACATGTATCACTGATCAGCTTTTTGAAGGAAATAGTCTGTATAGTGTATTGCTTTGATTACTCTTAACACATTTTCCAAGTTACTCATAAATCAGTGTAAATGAGTATGTGCAACAACAGATGAGGAAAAATCAAGCATAGTAGGAAGTAATCTGTTAAATACAGAATAGGAAAAATGCAAGTAGTGAAGAGGTTTCATATCTGATGAATTTCCTCTGGTATGTCCAAATTTAAGCTGGGTATAGTTCATAGGAAAGTAGAACAGCACTTAAGTCAGGTAACGTGCTTCATACAACAATTGTGCATTCTAGCTGGTCAAAACATTTATCAAGAATTTGAGAAGAACTTGTATCTCATTTTAAAGATCATAATGTTAAGACTCATTAGCATCTTCCTATTCTCTTCAGGCCTCATGCTACCAATGCAAATGTACCATTGTTTAGACGCTTCCTAAGTAATTCCATTGAAATAAGACTAGGGCAAAAGCAGCTTTGGTCTATAAAGGGCAAGTTTTATTTAAAACTTTTTAAAATCAATTTTATATATTTATCTTGTAAGCAGTTGTAACCTGAGTATTTAGTATTATTTTATAATTTGTTATATATTATAGAATTTGATGGGCAAGCCAGAATGATGTGATTTTGTTTTCCAGTGTATCCTTGCTCCCCAGAGTGCACTTTTTGGAGATAGTTTTGGCTGTCTCACAGCTGACATTCAGCTGCTTCCAGAGCCTGTCCTTGATCACAGGGTATGTTGATCCTCTCACCTTTGATCACAGGGTATGTTGATCCTCTCACCTTTGATCACAGGGTGTGTTGATCCTCTCACCTTTGATCACAGGGTATGTTGATCATCTCACCTTTGATCACAGGGTATGTTGATCCTCTCACCTTTGATCACAGGGTATGTTGATCCTCTCACCTTTGATCACAGGGTATGTTGATCTTCTCACCTTTGATCACAGGGTATGTTGATCCTCTCACCTTTGATCACAGGGTATGTTGATCCTCTCACCTTTGATCACAGGGTATGCTGATCCTCTCACCTTTGATCACAGGGTATGTTGATCCTCTCACCTTTCCCAGACTTATTCGGACTGCAGTTCAGGGCTGGTGAGAAGATCAAGGCCACCTGGGGCAGCATCCTTCTGTTGCCAAAGGAGTGTTTTCACAACTTTCTCCATGTCTCTGCACATGGCTACTAACATCCCAAAGGTGGAACATGTAGTGGGTACATGTAATGGGCATTAGCAGTGCACTGAACCATACCTCACTTCTACAAAGGGATGACATCAGCACAGCACCTCAGCCATCCTTAGGCATAACAGTGCAGTTGTTTTTATAGTTTTCACTAGGAAAATCAAAGTGAGTAAGTTAGCACCAAATGTGCATGCATCCCTCTTCCCCCTCAGACCAGGCATGCCATCTTCCCTGCCTGTGCAGTCAATTGCCCAAGCTGCTATTCAAACTCTGATCACACAGCCTGTAGTCAGATCTTTGTCTCTATGCTACCAACATGGGGTTCACAGTATACTTTTCCCAATAGTATGACAGGGTCTGTGATGTATGATTTACTTCACTTTATGCCTGCACTTACTTGTAACACCACTACTATGTGCTTCTACAATGTATGAGTGCCTCTGGTGAGTTTTACTGGTACTTTTTCACAGACTCTCTTTGACTTGAGCTAAGTGTAAACTTGCAAAGGGCCTTTCCAAACAATATAACAAACTGCATGTTTTTATTATGTCTTCTACTTATAGTTTCATGTACCTTCTCCCTGCCTTCTCATATTTGTACAATGAAGTGAAATTGTTTCTCATTCTCTTGTCTGCCATTATCTCTCCCATTTAACTAATAACTCACACTTCATAGGATGTTTAGAAGCCTGCCATTAACTTTCAGTTATCCAGAACTCCTTATTCTGAAGTAAAAAGACTCATATATGTCATATGAGAAGAGACAAATTTCTACACAAAATCATTTGTCAGTCACACTGCTTAAGTACACAGGAAACTCACCTATATACTGCTGTCTTTGATGGGGAATGTACAAATTAAGCATTAATTGGTGCACTGTCATTTAAGGGTTACATTGTGATCTATTGAATGCTGTGTTTTGAAGTCTTAATAAACATGTAACTCTGCAGGAGTCAAAACAAGTGACTCACGTCATGGTCTGTTTATAGTGGCCAACTGTCAGTTTAAACCCTCACTTTTCCTAAGAAACATTGGTTTCTCCGTTTACTCTGGAGACCTCTTCTGGTTATTTTCCCCAGAGTGTCTACTTTACTTATGCAGTTACTCTTTAGTTCTTTTGAGCTTAGGAGTATAATTAATGTATGTATCATTTTCCTTTTATTTTTTTATAGATCTAGAATTTATTTTTGCCTTCTTTTCATATTTTAACTGTCTTTTCAAGGTCTTACCTACCAAAGAATTTGTATTGTTACCCTTCCAAGTCTCATTGAAATGGCACTGTGCTTCTCTAAAAGGTCTTACTACCTGTTTTATCATCCTCCCACTCTGAGTTTCTTAGGGTGAATGGCAAAGAGTTTGTTAGTTTTAAAATCCATTAATGTTATACGCATTAAGTTATAAAAAATGCCTGGAAATTTAACTCAATCCTTTTCTCTAAACTGGTCTTATATAATGATTGTGGCTGAGTTCCCTGGCCAAAAACAGAAAGGTCTTTAAAAGACTTAGACATGTCCGTGCTCACAGTGTTTTTTTTTTTTGTTTCCTGAAACTAAGCTAAAACATAAACTAGGTATGGAACCTCCTTATTATGTGGTCTATTACTTGTAGTAGTAAGCCTTTGTTCTACCATTCAAGGAGAATTTCTCGGACCATTCTGCAGACCCATCTGCAATGTTGCTATACCAAGGAAATTGTTTTTCAAGATCTTAAATATTAAAACAGTTCCTTTAACTGATTCTGGGAAGAGGGATGCCTTTTGTTCAACTGTGGATCAGTAGTTATGAAGATATTCTAGATACACCAAGAAACACAAAAAAATGATGTTTTACACTTGGACCTGGATGTCTCCCTTGGTATTGCAGACATTTTACAGGTTCCCTGCCTGAGAGTCAACACATTTGCATATTTTGCTTCTGTGACTAAATAAGAAGTAAATTTGACTTTATCCTCCTTCCACATATTCTCCTTGGGTCTTCTCTTAAAATGAATCTGCATGTGAGAAGTATCTCTGACCATGCTACATTTGAGGCTGCCATCCTGTGGAAGCCCAATGATAAGTCCAGTATTCTGGAGACTAGATCCTTTAATGCTTGTAGATAGTGCACTGCCTGCTGAAGCCCAATGATAAGTCAATGAATTCACACAGCTTCACCAGTGGGAGGATTACATTATAATTCTCTTCTAGGACAGTATACAATTCTGGTTCAGTGTCCTGCATTTGAGGCTGTCATCCTGGGGAGGCTCAGGATGGGTTCACCAGTGTTATGGAAACTAGATCTTTTGTTATTTGAAGATAGCTCAATGTTTGATGAAGCTCAAGGATAAGTCAGTTCATTCACCTGGCTTCACCAGTGGAAGGATTGCCTTGCAGTTTTATTATATGACAGTATAAAATGCTGAATCAGTGTCAAAAAAGTTAGCTTTGCACTCCACTGAAAAAGAAGTAGATATAAGAAGAACTGCAGTATTACGGAGTCACTTGTAACTTTTCAAAATGAAACTTCACTAGCCTGTGGGGGAACAGAGGTGCCTATTTTTTTTTACATTAAATCCTTTAAGGAAAAACTAAGAATCATCTGTACCACAGGTATAGATTTAATCACAGAAAAGTTAAGGGTGGCTACTAGGACTTAGGATGCAGACTGGGGTAAATTGCTTGCATACAGAGTTAGAACTAGACATGCCAACAATGATATACCTTCTACAGCAGCATTTTATTATTTAGTCATCATTTTGCATTTTCTGCACTTCCATAAACTTATCAGCCTTAATACCTAGAGCTTCTTAAGATCTGGTTGTATTGCTTTCAAAACCACTCTTTCATCAGAGTAGGAAAGAGATAACTCCAGAAGCTTCTATCCTTCAGGGTAAAACTGTGGCTTCCCTACAGTGCTACCATACTGACAAAGTACCCTGGTAGTAACAGACTTTCAGATTTATGTGTCCAAAAAACAATGAACCACCTGGTGGACCCACTGCTTGTTGTGTATTCTCATGCCTTCACAGTTGGTGTACTGCCTCATCACTGAGTAAAGTAATTAGTACTCTCATTCTCAAACTAGGAACAAGCAATAATCTGATGCAAAACATTTGTCTCATTCACTGGTGAATGCATAATGAAATATATGAAAAAAATGTTAAATGTTTATGGCTAGACTACTGCCTCTTATTTCATGTTTTATATATCTTATTTTTATTTATTTATTTAACATTTGTTTACTGGGAAAGTCAATTTGTCAGCGGGGGCCCGGGGAGAAGTGCTCCAGACACATGTCTTTGTAACATGGGAGGAAACTGGAGCACCAGGAGGAAACCCACATGAACGCAGGGAGGACATGCAGACTCCATACAGAAGGCACCCCAGATGAGAAATGAACTGGAGAACCTCTTGCTGTGAGGCAACAATGCTACTGCTGTACCACTGCAGGTTGGCTTTTTGAAAGGAGGAAGTCAGCATACCATTGGTGGCTTCTTTGCTCCTGATACAAGACCAAACTATCTCTTACTCAGCTATTACCCTTTTGTTGGGATGGAACATGTTCTTTCATTTCACAAATCATGTTTCCATTCTTTCCCCACATGTGTATACGTAGTTTGCAATCATTTGTTGATTCCCCTGTTTACATACTGCTGTCATAAAAGATTTCTGTAGTGTTTACTGTCTAAAAGAGTGTAGGCTAATAGCTTTAGTATTGGTCCTCACCCTTACTCCCTGTTGATGTCTTGTTATACTTGGTGGCTTTGCAGTTGCCCGCTCCTACTGTAAATTTGATCTGGGACACTCCTCCCAGTCTAGTGTCATTAGCTCATTCTACCTAATACAAAGAGAACATCTGAGAAGGCCTTCTGTTTCTCCTTTCTCCCTTTCTTTAAAAAAAAAAAATGCCTGAATCTCCTTGTGTTCTGACTGTGCTTCTGAAACATTTTGGAAATATAGAGTATATTTTAGTGCATTTATTAAAACTGTATTTACCTTAATATTGCTACAACTCAAGTGCTCTAGGTTGCACTGCATCTGAATTAAGTGTGTTTTAGCTACTTTTCTGTATATATAGACTTCTCTGTATATGTAGACTAGCGACTTATTCTACTGTATTACTGCCTCTTAAATCGTTTTTCAGTTGTGCACTTGCCTTGCTTCATTTAAAAAGTTTTAAATTGCTAATTTTGTAGAGTTTAATTGCATTTACTGTTTAGGACTACACACTCAAATGTGTTAGCCTTTTCTGTGTTTATTTACTGTATTATTATTGCATTGTTTAGCCTGTTTTAACTAAAAAAAATATTATCTTGTTTGCTTGTTTCCCACCTTTCCTAGCCAGTATAGTTCAGATCCCAGGCTTTGCTTGTCTCAGGACTTTATTTTCTGTGTTCAGAGCTATCCAGACCTTGCTGTGGTAGAGGGAAGTCCTACTGCTTACCAGTAGGACTAGTGAGCATTGTACTGCCTAGCTAACACTAAAGGAGTGGTTTCCAGCTCTGATATTGTAATTTTATTAGCTTTTTTGGGCTGATTTCTATCTCTTTCAACTTTCTGGCTTAAAAATGCATGTGTCTGCACATTTTTCGTATTGTGCAGCACCGCGGGGCTACGGTTAAACTATTGCAGGTGCCAGAAAGTCTGCTCTTCAAATTTTCCCTTAGAACTAGCTGGTTTCTCAGTAGTAGCACTAAAATCTGAACCCCTTGTGACTAGCACTTGCTATAGAACCTGCTGGAAAGCACTAGGAAGCCTGAAACTGATAAAAGCACTCAACTCTCCTTGTCAATAAGGAGAAATTAATCATAGGCACTAAGCATCCTATAATTGCAAAGTACCTTGCAAAGGTAAGGGAAAACAGCTCTTGTACTTTACAAAAAAAGAACCTAAACAGGCATGTCCAAGGGTCAGCTTCTGGTAATTTCTCCTGTCCACCTGGTGAATCTGGGCATACTGTGGCAATGTGGCAAATGCCTCATGTACACAGACAACCCTCTCCTCCTACCACCCAACACTACAACTTGCGAGATATGCACTTACATAGCCAAACTGGAAGCAAAGCTCTCTCCAGCCAAGATTGTGTTAGACAGTCAAAAGGAGAAGGTTAACACCTGCACTACACCTCAAGCAACACATAGCCCTTCAAAACCCACACCATCGACACCCACATATAGAAACACTAAACCCACATATGTGGAGGCACTTAACGTTAACCTGCACAAGGACTTCCAAGGCTGAAATGCAAACAAACACCAGTCACAACCAAAGTGACACATAGCTCACAACACCAGTGTACCACCCAACAACAGCCCCTAAGGCAAGACAATGTACCCAACACTTTAGTCATAAGTGACTCTATAGTCAGGCACACTGATGTCCCACTCACCAGGCTGAATGAGGAGAAAATTACAGTCAGCTGCCTGTCGGGTGCCAGGATCCGCCACATAACCCACCGGGTTAGGAGGGTGGCCTAACGGATAAGGTTTTTGCCTTACAAACACAAGGTGCTGGGTTTGAGTCCCACAAGGGATAATTGGCTAAGCTTAAAATGGCTCGCAAGGGCAGTTAGCTTAGTACTAATCTATGAATCTATGAATCTATAACGCATGCACTCAAGTCACTCCACAACAAGTACAAATACGATGCTGTCATTGTCCATGTTGGACTGAATGACTTTAGACGTGCCTCCCTGGACTGCATGAAAAGAGACATGGAAGAGCTCTCAGATCATGTGGCCCAGGCAGGTATGACCCTAGCCCTGAGTAGCATTCTGCCTTTGCCCAGAATGATACCACAGTATAAGGACAAAATGATTAACTTCAACTATTGGCTAAGCTTCTGGTGTCATTTAGAGGGGATCCAGTATCTGTCTGCCTGGGAAGACATGATCGACAAACCACGATGCTTTGCCAGAGATGGTCTGCACCTGTCACCCCTGGGATTCAGGTTACTGGCTAAAGCTCTTGCCACCCCCTATAGTGCCTTTTTTAGGAAAGGTTCAAAGGACAAAGCCACCACCATAACAGATACAAGCATGCAAAATCTGAAGGTAATGCTACTCAATGCTAGAAGTCTAAACTTCAAAATGCACTCTCTTGAGGCACTCCTAAAAATGGAGAACATCGATATCTGTGCAGTAACTGAGATCTGGTTCAAGGCTGGTTCAAGGCTCCAAAGAGCACTCCTGCAATACCAGGCTACAACTCTTACCAGATTTTTCGGCCACCAAACCAAGACCGAAACACTAAAGTTGGAGGAGTGTCCATATTCACCAAGGATATTCACACCTCCAGGCTAGTTGCCCAACACAATACATCTAAATTCTCCAGGTGCAACTAACACTAGGTAAGACTGCAATCCAAATTGTAGCTTGCTACAGATCCCCCACCATTCCCCAAAATTCTCACTACACCTTTCTAAGCATAATGGAAAATATTAAGATACAACCAAACACCCTAATACTGGGTGATTTCAACTACCCTGCCTTTAACTGGAAAAACTACTTGGGTGCCAACACCTTTTCCCAACGGTTCTTGGAATTCATAAATTGCAATGCCCTGGATCAACTAATCCATTGTCCAACCAGGGGCTCCAATATCCTAGACCTGATCACTACCAACATGGGAGATAGATGCTTCACACCAGTGATCACCCCCCTCATTGGTCTGGTCTGACCATAAGCAAATCACCCTTGACATCCACATCCCAACCCCACCCCCAGTAAGGAAACCTCCATAAAAAAAAAACTTCTGCAAAGCCAACTTCATGCTGCTCAAGTCAGAAGTGACAAACTTCATGACACCCATGCAGACGGGATTTGAAAGTTCGACTGCTGAATCCTACACTAAGGTGCTGTATGAGCACATCCACTTGTGCATGAATCGTGCCATCCCAAATAGAACCAAGATGCTCTCCAACAAAAAAAGGAAGCCAATCTGGTGGTCCCTGCCATAAACAAACTATACAACAGAAGGAAGAAACTGTTGCAGAAAAGAGGAAAATCCCAGGATGCAAAAAACTCCCTTACCAGCCTCAGTAAGAAGCTGAGATCCCTCATAAAATACTCAAAAGCTAGTTACAAAAATAAAATTGCCAAAGATTCCAAAGACAATCACAAGACATTCTATAGTTATGTCAAGCATCTAAATAGATCTGCTCTGAGGTACAACAGAATGGCATTCCTATATTACCCCTTAACTACTGTCTATCTTGACAACCTGTTAGTGATTCAACAGTTTAACTGCAATCTGCTGTAAACTCTGTGATGTCCTTACAACAGTACCATCAAGGTGAATTTGTTAAGACAGTGTTTCACAAGAAGTTCTGGTCTTACACTTAGAAGTAAAGTTGAATATAGACTGCTTTCATTACTAAATATGTGACACTCAAAATGGTAGTTACTCGTTTAGTCAGTATCATCATCATCAACCCCTTTTTCTATTTTCTACATGGAGGTTTGGGTATCATACCAACTGTCACCATCTCTGTCTATTCAATGCCACATTTCTGCTTTCTTCAGCACTCATGCCTGGCTGTCATAGATCGTCTCTCATACAGTCCATCCACCTCTTTGCTGGGCACCCTCGTTTTCCCTTGCCTTCTTCCAGTTTGTCCCAAATCTTCTTCACCAGATTGTCTTCTACTTTTCTGTACATGTGCCAGAACCACTGTAATCTGTTCTCTTTGACCTTTACTGCAGTGGAGCTACTTTGGCTTCTGCCCTCATTTCTTCATCTGTTGCACAGTTTGCAGACTACCACCAATCTCAGGCACCATCTCCATCACCTGCAGCTTCCTCATCTGCTCTGCCTTTACTGCCAGGTTTTTGTACCATACAGTAGTACTGGCCGCACCACTGTTTTGTACACCTTACTATTCAGCTTCTTCGGCATTCTTCTGACATATACTACACCCGACACCCTATGCCAGTTGTCTGCACCTCCTCTAATTCTATCTTTGACCTCTCATTCAAACTTCATTTCTTCTTAACCACTCCCAGATATTTGATGCTGTTAACCTATTACCTATTGCACTGTTTTCCCTTCTATCCCAAATCTCAGATTCTTCTTATTCCCCCAATTTGCTGCCATTACCACTGTCTTGTCTGTACTTAGTTTCATCCCATGTTCCATCAGTTTTGCATTCCATTCCCCATCCTTTGCTGAAGTTCTTGTTCAGAGCCTGCCTGTAATGCCACATCATCTACATACAGTAACTTTATTGATCTGCCTCCTCTGATCTGTTTGCTAATGTAGTCCATTACCACTATGAACAGTAGTGGGCTCAGAGTTGAACACTGATGCACACTCACTCCCACTGGGAAACCCTCTGTGAGACTGGACACTGTTTGTACTTGAGCCATTGGGTCCTTGTACATAGCCTGCACTAATTCTACCAATGTTTCTGTAACTTCAAAACACAGCAGGACTGCCCAAATCAGCTTTCTTAGGACCTTGTCATAGACTTTCGCCAAGACTAGGAAAGCCCAGTTGGACTGTTTCCTCACCTGTAGCTTCTTCTCAACTATCTGTCTCACTGCAAACATTGAGTCAGTTGTGCTGCACCCTCATCTGAATCAGAACTGTTCATTTCCCATTCAACATTCTACTACTCTGGTTATTCATGTATCAATCACTTTCTCCAGAACTTTCATACAAAGTGACGGGTTTGATAGCTCTGTACTGCCCACAGTTGTGAATGTCTCCTTTGCTATTGAACACTAGCACTAGTATGCTTATCCTTCAGTCATCTGGGATACACATCTCTCTCCACACTTCTACAAGTACAGTCAAGAGCCATTTCTCCCCCTCTCACCCAACATCGTTATATTTGCTATGACCTCATCTGAGCCTGCTGCATCCCCTGACTTCATTTTTCTTTGTGCTGTTTTTACTTCTTCTGTGGTGAGCGTCTCCTTTTCTCTTGTCGTAGACTATGTCTGGGGCAGTACTGCTTCTGTGGGGTTTCTGTCTTTCAGAAGCTGCAGGAAGTACTCTTTCCATCTGCCTTTGATGTGCTGCGGACTGGTTAACAAGCTGCTGCTGACATCCCTTATGAAGTGTGTCTTATTATCTTTATCTGTCTGTCTGTCTTTGCCTTGCAACCTGATATAGTTTCTTTGTGCCATCTTCTGACTCACTTTCCAGAAGCTGGAGTACCTCTCATGCCTTGTTCTTTACTATTGCAACTCCTTTCTTAGCTTCTTTGTTAGACAACCAGTTTTCCTTCCTAGCTTGGTCCATCTTTTCTATCTCCCACTTTTTCCTGCATTCCTCCTTGTTTTTTTTTTTGTTTTTTTTTTTGGATGAGTTCCTGGATTTCTGCATTCTACCACCATCTTTCTGTATGTACCTTATTTCCATACCTGGCTAGGATACATATCTGTTCTGTAGTCTTCATTCATGCTGTTCTGAGATGCTGCCATTCTTCTTCGACTCCACTTATTTCCTCTTATTCTTGAGGTGCTAGAGTCCTGAGTAATTCTTTGAACTATTGTGCTTTCTCTCCAGTCAGTTTTCAGGTCTTCAGCCTGGTCTTTATAGACCTTAGAGCCTTCTCTGATAACTGCTTGCAGCTAATTGTGGCAACTAGTGGTTCATGCTGTGGGCTGACTGTTTCACTGGGGATGACTTTGCAATCTCTGAATCTACCCCAGTGCCCTTTCTTTACTAGGAGGAGGTCTACATGAGCCTGCATGCTAGCCACTCTTGTATGTGACTGTCACTCTTTCTGAATCATGTGTTGGTTACTATCAAGCCATGTGCCAGACAGAAGTCTAGAATGGCCTCTCCTTTATTCCTGTTGCCTCAGCGATGTGGACCCAGGCAGTCCTTCTGTCCTGTTCTGTCTGTACTGAAATGTGCATTCATGTCACTCATTATCAACACCAATTCATGTTGTCCTACTTTATCAAGTAGTTCCTGCAACTATTGCCTGAATGCACTGTTTTCCTCACTATCACAACCCTGTTGTGGGACATAGGCTAAGATTACGAATACTGACCTGTCATTAGGCTGGAGTCTGATTGCCATCTGTCACTAATTCTAATGACATCCCTCACTGGCTTCTGAAGCCTTTCCCCTCACCACAGTTCCCACACCATTTCTAGGCTGTCGTCCTCCAGAGTAGTAGACTCTGGACCCCAAGCCAAGTGGCTTAAGAGGTCCAGCCTCCTCCTTACCATCATGTCATCCACTTCCTTGAGTGTAGCAATTCCTAATTCATGTTTGGCAGGTATATTGGTTTTATTCCCAGCTTTCGCTCAACAGAGTTATTCCAGGTAACCCAAGCTGGGCAACTGGAAATTGGCAGGTCAGTAGCTACTTACCTAGGGCTGCTACGCTTTTTGGCCAGCATGCACTGGCCAGTAGGGGCACATACACCCCACCACTGTTAGCATGCGTCCCTGGCATAGGTTGTAGTAGGCTGAGTCCTCAACTCCCCTATCACTGGTGAATACCCATGTCCATTTGGTGAAATTAGTCCAACACAACCACATCACTTAAAGCCATATTTTACACCACTGAGTGATTAGCCCTGCCGTGGCATGAAGTCTGTGATCTGTGTTCTCCTATCTTGAGGCTACTGTGCACCACAGTAGATGCCCAAAGTGGTTGGTCATTGCAACTCTTCCCCTATAGGACACCATGAAAAGTCTCCATTCTTTGTTGAGGTTGAGATGAAAACAATGAACATGTTTTTCAAATTCCAAACAGGCATTGGCCAGAGGTTAGGATCAAACTTTGTACCTTGTGCATGGGAAGCAAAGACCTTAACCATTATGCCAACTGCTCGTTTTTCTTTAAGGGCATAAGTAAAATTTCCTATGCAAACCGCCTCTAGGCCCTACCCGTGCATTCTGTCTCCTACAGGCTGTTGAGGGGAGATCAATGCCTGGCATACAGGGCATTGTCAGACCCCACTCTGATGGACCTCTTGCATATGAGCAAAACAAACAGCAACAGAATTACCCTTTCTAAAAACTTAAACCTTGCTTGTGATATAAATAGGACCTGCTGGAGAGACACGTATGTATCCCAGACACTACCCCTTCTGTGGAACTGGCTCCTATCGATGTGAAGCAGAGTTCCTTCCTAACCCAATTCAAGTGTAAATAGAAAATTGGATGGGGAACAGGAAATCCATCCTTGATTTGGCACCTGTGTCTCTAATGGACACAAGCAGCCTATAAATGGTTCATCTCCCAAGTCCTTGCTTGGAAATGTTTAATCTCCAAACCACTTCTTACACTTATCAAGGGTAACAGAACTTGTCAGAGATTTGGGATGCATAGCTAGGATTAAAAAGGCCCTTGTGGTTGTTAGCCTAGTAAACACCTATGAACCTATTATTATTATAAATATACCCCAACATATTCTTATCAACATGGAAAAATCATATTCTAGGGTTCATCTGAGATAATAAGCCAAAGAGGTAATGAGGGTTCATCTGGAATAATAAGCCAAGGGAGTACTGGGAGTTCATCTGGGATAATAAGCCAAGGAAGTACTGAGGATTCATCTGAGAAAGTTAACCAAAGGAGTATAAAGTGAAAAGATGCATGGGAAATGAACTAGTGGAAGTAAGGGATTAAAGGTCCCCAACTTGAAAATGTATGTAATAGTATCTGATTTGACATCGCCATTAAGAGGTAGGTACTAATTCCCTCTTCCATCCTATATGCATTTTGACTTAGTACACTGCTACAGCTGAATCAGAAGTTTATTTTTCACGTTAGACCAGTCAGGACTGGTGCTATGTAACATTTAATGAATGAGGACACCCTCCCAACGAGGATAGCTTTTAGAAGAAAGGAGGCTGGAAAAGACTTGCTCTTACTTTAAAAAGATGGCTATACTAACTTTGGAAAATTAAATAGATTTTTGAAGATAATTCCTTCCCACATTAAATGTGTCATGGATAAATCTAAGTGGGACTTCATGAACAGATCCCCAAGGCAGTTTCACTGTCCTTAGTATGGCAGGTTAACCTCATGCTTAAAACAAGTTATCTGCCTGACCTCTTGAGCATGTTAATTCAACTTAATAAACTAGTCATATGTGAACAAGGGAATCTGCTAAGGCCTGTCTAGAATGTACCCTTCAGGGAAAAGGGAATTTAGTCCAAAGATGGGAATAAGAACTCACATATGGTCTTTCCTTCACTCTCTGAGGGAGGAGTATAAATGATGTAGGTTAATAGGTGGTGGAGATGTGGTTAAAGCCAACTATCACTGCAGTATCCAAAGATTACACTATGTCCACACTGTCTAGGGAATTTAATTTTCAGACTACCCTACACTCAACTTTAGAAAAATAATTCTCAGGATACCAGTCGTTTTCATTTGTAATGGCACTGTCCTACTGTTAACAGTCCATGAATTGCATTATCTAAGCTCATCATAGAGGTTTTTGCCAAACATGTGCCCTTTTTCTCTTATATTTTCTAAGGAAACTTTCTAATCTTTCACAAGACTTGGGTCAGCTCATTTACCTAATAACTGATACACCTAGAATCCTGCTCCTCAGAAACTGGAAACACATTTTAAGTGAGGGGCATTTGGTGCTCTGTAGCTAGGTGCACTTGTCATTAATCTTAAATAGGCATAAAGAACAAAAAATAAACAACCCTTATAAGAATCTTGATTGGAAGCAAAATTTATCATATTAAGGAATAAAGACAAATAGTCTAAAATATGGGTAAAAACAAGTATTTCTCTTTCAGGCCCATGTAAGCTGTTTTTGTTCCACAAGTAGATTTGGTCTAAGAATTACTCAATAACATTAAAGTGTACATGGTTACCATTTTAGTTAGAGTCCAGACATTAGACATATATCTGTTTTTATCATGTCTTCTGTTTGCTGTTCATTGTTGATATCATGAGAGTAGTTGTATCTACTAGCTGCTATAAATCATGCACAATAATACCTTTTACCACTCAGGTTATTATTCACGTGTATGTTTTCACCCATTCAGTATCAGTAGATCTTTGTTTCAGAAATGGCTGATCAGTATGAAGTATAAGCAGTAGTCAGTTGCTCTGTTAAAATTGATTTTGATTGCCTTTTTTCTGACAAAACCTAGTAAAACAGTTCTACTGAAAGTGATAATGCATCATAATGCATACTGTTATCTAAGAAGGGCACCAGGAAGATTAGTCTGTCAGTCGTAAGCTTGTTTCTGGTTCACATCTCGGAAACGCTGTTTCTTGATAGTAAAATGTGCGCTGACTATTGATACTCCTTTGATCCTGCTGTTGCTAGGCTTTAGCATAGTTGTTTTGACTGATGTCTGTGTTAATGGCACCCTGGAAGGAGTACTTAGAACCCTTGACATGCAGAAGCTTAATCAGCTGTGATGAATCTCCAAGAAATTGAGGGGTTTCATACATGAAGTTTGGGAAACTTAACCTTCGGGATGAAAAGAAAAATGCCTGGAACTGACATCAGATCTCTGTCATTTGTTGACTTTGTGAGATGAGCACTGCATACCTCTCTGTTGGTTACTTTATAACTGTGTCCAGTTTGACAAATTAGTGCCTTCAGGGAACTGAGATTGTGTGTATGTGTGTGTGTGTGTGTGTGTGTGTGTGGGGGGGGTTATTCTTCCAATCCAGTGCAGAGGCAAGCAACATTAAAAGTAGTGCCATGGGCTTGCACTTAAAAGGAATAAACTGGTTGGATACTTGCCTAGATTCCCGAGGTGTAGCAAACAACAACTTTAACAGGACTAATGCTGACCTTGGATTTAGGATAGTGGAGTCCAGTGTGAAGCTGGAGAACAGCCAGTGCCATTTTGTATTAGTCCACTTTTGGCACATGTGACATGGCCCAATAAATGGGTGCGGGGGGCATAAAACAAACAGGTAATTCCACAGTCTGGTCTTGTGCTTACAATGATGTTGGCTAGTCTGATCATTGGCTCTACCAAGTTGGCAAGGATTGAGTGGAGGAGTAGACCATTGTGTAATCCAGCATAACAGGTGGCTTGAAAGACTGCAGAGACTTCCTAGTAATAGAAAGACACCAGAGAAGGGGTAAATTTACCCAAAATGACAATGACCCATTGAAAGATAGGGGGTAATAAAAGCACTGATGGTAGATGAACAGTGGTGCTACTGAGAGGGTTAGAATGATGATTTTTTTTCTACTTAGTGTGTTTTCTTGTGATGCTGTTTTCTGTGCAGCTCTTTGTCTTTTTCTACCCTCCTTTTGAACCTCTCCTGTTTAAGGAGATGAGTGTTTTCCACTGAAGGTTTGTCTGACCCTGCCAACTGAATGATACTCTTGATAAGGCAAGAAAACTTAAAAATGCCATTCCCAGAAAACTCATACCATGACACTGAACCCTGTACACATTTGTCAGGCTTGTATATCATGTATAGACCAAGGCAATATTAACAAAACAGATGGTTATTCATGACAGGAATGTCTTTGCCACTGATATCAGACTAAGTCTAAAATGACATGTATAAGCGGATCACAAAATTTCTCTAGATATACATGTGTCCTTAGTATTTATATATACTGTATGCTATGAATGTGTTTGTTTGTTTACTATTTTAAGCTGTTCGTTATGTCTGTTTAAGCACTAATGCACTTTTAAATTATTAATTATTCATTCAATCACTCCATTCATTTATTCACATTGTGCATTTAATCTTTCTGTCTGTGTTCTTACTCTGCAAAATGCTAACAGTAGCAGCCAATCTAGAAACCACAGTATAATAAATAAATAAATACATTTGCAGTTGCAAACTGTTTAAAAGCAGTTTGTAGGCAGCCTTTTGTCAAGTAAAAGTTAAATGGGCTTTTCAACTTAAAACTTAGAGAAAAGGTACATTTCTTTCTTTTCTTTTCTTTTTTTATTTTGCATGCAGGGAGATGAGCATCAGAAATCGGAAGAACTGCTCTGAGCCTCATTGTTAACAAGGGTTATTGTAAAGTTTGAGTCCATTTCGAACAGGGATGGTTAGAGGTTTCTATCCTGCTCAACAGTATTTGATTTTATTTCACATTTTTTCTCATGGAAAATATAATTAGTTTTTATTTCAAAGATATACGTTGATCTTTTTCTTTCAGACATTAATTGTGATAAGTCTTAATGTTTCAGTAATTATCTTTTGAAAGTGACCCTTTTGGAGAAGATTTCAAAATGATGACAATACCAGAATGACCTGAACATCTGTTGTCCCTCTTCCAAAAAAAGTCGTGTGTCAGTATTTGGGTCAGAAACAAAGTCATGCATGACCATGTGTGTGATATCTTTGTTCTAGAATGTGTATCCCGATTCACCTCTGTAATCTACAGAAAAAAGGCAAATGCCTCAGCAGATTAAAAATGTTCAGTTCTAATCCAACAGAATCATAATGTTAATATATTTGCTCTTTCTATATCCCCCATTATACACAAGGCTGCAGTAAGTGGACATAATATTGGACTTCACCCTGTAGTCCTGTCCTGGCTTTATTTTCTTCAGTATACATATGTGCACTGCTTATGAAAACAGGAGTTGCATTCACTGTTCTTAACCAGTAAACAAATGAATAAACATTTACTAAACAATTGCTATGAAAAGAGAATTTAAAGAATGATATTTACCATTTGTAACTGCATTTTGGCACTTTCTATTAACTCAGATGCCGGAAAATGCATTGTTCTGAATGATAAGTGGAGAAAAAGACAATTGCTGCCTCTTGTGTATACCACTCAAAGTTCCAAACTTCCACAGAATGTCCAGATTTTTGCATCATAGTTTGGCCTTTTTCTTATAAAAGTTGGGGATGTCTAGAAGATATTTGAGGATTGAAGTCACTAAATAATGACTGGCATTTGTGCTTCAGACTTCTTATCCTTAAGAAAATCCATGTCAGTTGCAGATTTGTTGTTCTAGTGACTTTTAAGTTCATAAGAGTAATATTTAAAATCTGTACCTGATTTTGAGCCTCCCCCCCCCCCCCCATTATTTTAAACTATGTCCAGAATTCTTGCCATGAGAGTTTGAGAGATTTGCTGCAGTGTAAACTGTTGTGTCAGGACAAATAATATGCTATAGTTGCAGCAGTTTGGACTATATGGACATCTGCCTTAACTATCAAGCCTACTTGCACACATTTTCCCACTTCCATAAGCAAAGCATATTGTAGCAGATCATGGCTGTATCCTTTAAAATTATATTTATGTTAGTGATAAATCCCTAGGGCAGTACAGAAGACACACAGAATACAAATGAATGTTATATCATAGCTGGTAGAAGTAGTCTAAAAAGCCCAGGAGTATAGCAGGCTTGTTTAGGAATCCAGAAAGAGGATCATCATCATCATCTTCTTTCGGCCGTTCCCGTTAGGGGTCACCACAGTGGATCATCTGTTTCCATTTCTTCCTGTCTTCTGCATCATGCTCTTTCACACCAACCACCTGTATGTCCTCTCTCACCACATCCATAAACCTTATCTTTGGCCTTCCTCTTTTCCTTTTACCTGGCAGCTCCATCCTTAGCATCCTTTTCCCAATATACCCAGCATCCCTCCTCAGAACATGTCCAAACCAATGCAATCTCACCTCTCTTGCTTTGTCTCCAAACTGTTCAACCTGAGCTGACCCTCTAATATACTGATTCCTAATCGTGTCCATCCTAGTCACACCCAGTGCAAATCTTAACATCTTTAACTCTGCCACATCCAGCTCTGACCCGTCTGTCAAAAATCACTCCTGACACTCTTCTCCACCCATTCCACCCTACCTGTACTCTCTTCTTCACCTCTCTTCCACACTCACCATTACTCTGAACTGTTGATCCCAAGTACTTAAACTCATCCACCTTTACCAACTCTACTCCCTGCATCCTCACCATTCCTCTACCCTCCCTCTCATTTACACACATATATTCTGTTTTAGCCCTGCTGACCTTCATTCCTCTCCTCTCTAAAGCATATCTCCACCTTTCCAGGGTCTCCTCAACCTGGTCCCTATTCTCACTACATATCACAATGTCATCTGCAAACATCATAGTCCATGGGGCCTCCTGTCTGATCTCATCTGTCAACCTGTCCATCATCACTGCAAATAAGAAAGGGCTCAGAGCTGATCCTTGATGTAATCCCACCTCCACCTTAAACGTATCTGTCACTCCCACCCTAGTCCTCACCAATGTCACACTAGCCTCGTACATATCCTGTACCACTCTTACATACTTCTCTGCCACTCCCGACTTCCTCATACAATACCACAACTCCTCTTTAGGCACCCTGTCATATGCTTTCTCTAAGTCCACAAAGACACAATGCAACTCCTTCTGACCTTCTCTGTATTTCTCCAACAACACCCTCAGAGCAAATATTGCATCTGTAGTGCTCTTTCCTGGCATGAAACCATACTGCTGATCACTAATCATCACCTCCCTTCTTAACCTAGCTTCCATTACTCTTTCCCATAACTTCAAGCTGTGACTGATCAATTTTATCCCTCTGTAGTTACTGCAGCTCTGCACATCCCCCTTATTCTTAAAAATCGGTACCAAAACACTTTTTCTCCACTCCTCAGGCATCCTCTGACTTTCCAAAATTTCTTTAAACAATCTGGTTAAAAATTCCACTGCCATTTCTCCTAAGCACCTCCATGCTTCCACTGGTATGTCATCTGGGCCAACAGCCTTTCCATTCTTCATCTTCTTCATAGATGTCCTTACTTCTTCCTTGCTAATCTGTTTCACTTCCTGATTCACTATCTCTGCCTCATCCAACCTTCTCTCTCTCTCATTCTCTTCATTCATCAGCCCTTTAAAGTACTCTTTCCATCTACTCAACACACTCTCCTCACTTGTGAGTACGTTCCCCTCACTATCTTTTATCACCCTTACCTGCTGCACATCTTTCCCAGCACTGTCCCTTTGTCTAACCAATTGGTACAGGTCCTTTTCTCCCTCTTTAGTGTCCAATCTCTCGTACAACTCTCCATATGCCTTATCCTTAGCCTTCGCCACCTCTCTCTTTGCCATGCGCCTCATCTCCTTATACTCATGTCTACTTTCTTCATCTCTTTGACAATCCCACTTCTTCTTCACCAGCCTCTTCCTCTGTATACCCTCCTGTACTTCCTCATTCCACCATCCAAAAAGGGGATATTATTATTATTACTATTGCCAGAATAATGCAATAGTCTATGCACAGAAAAAAAAAGAAAACTAGAGTCTTACTAAAGTTTCTTGGCTAAGCTGATTGCTGGAAAAAACATTAATCAGTGTTTCCACACACACACACACACACACACACACACACACACACACACACACACACACACACACACACACACACACACACACACACCAGTCCTGACCACCTTTATACCATGCTGTCATGATCCAACAGACAGTTTATGGATCAGTCCAGTTTTCTTTTTTCAGGGCTGGCCAGCTCTGTTCAATAGGATATTGGTGCTTGTTGTTTTAATCTGATTTGTTGTTGATCCCAAAGATGATGGAAGCTTATCTTAGACACTGGCAACATCAGCATTTACATTTGCTATGATAAACTAAAGATAATGACAATGATATTCCAATGTATCCTTTTTCTGCTCCCGTATGGGACTAAATGTGCTACACATCCATTATGAACACCTATTAGCACAACAAACTTATGGGTGGGCTACTACATTTTTCTCATTACTGAGCTAGCCTGTCTCTGGCTACAAAATGGTCAGCAACTGCAGAAATCTCTCCTGTGGACCAAATCCTGATATTTGCTTATTTGGATAACTGACTCCTCATGCCACATTTTGCATGTTCCCTTCATTCAGATCTCACTGTTATGCTGCCTTCGGCACTTCCATCAGCATAGACAATTTCTTCATTTACTTTGGTTGAACTATCATCAATATCAATGCAGCAAGGCCTCCCCCCTTGATCTAATAAAATCCCACACTGATCTGGAAAGTTTTGCACACTAAACTCAAACAAAGAGTGTTACTTTGCCTGTTAAGTATTGTCCTGGCCTGAAGCTTCAACATGTTTTCAGCTCATCTTTACATTTGAGACTTCCAGTGGATGTTCAAATGCCAGTAGATATAAACTCAGTACCTCCTCTGGCCATTTTCCAAGTGCAAACTCCTTCCTTATCATGTAGACCAGTCTTTCAACACAAGAAAATATGACTAATACTAAGTAAGCAATCATAGGGAACATGGGGACGCCTAGCCATATACACCTTTAAGGAGACAGACATACCACACTTATCAAGTGCAGAAAATTGTTTACTTCCCAAACTGAGCAGGCCATCACTTGATAATTCTCATTTAAATTTGTGTCTTTCCATCCAGTCATCAAGACTAGCCTTAAAGGTGGCCAAAGTAGTACTTTGCTTGACCCTTAGTCAAAACGTATGACATAGGTTGCTATACACTGTGTTGGTAATCTATCCTTCTAGGGAGTCTTGTTAATGTTTTGATGTAGATTTAAGTCATTACTAAGGGTGTTTGTAGAGACTCTAGTTTTGTAAACAAATAGGAGATCAAATTGAAATGAGTTTTTTAATGGCTCCAAAAGCAGGATTCATGTCACCTCAGAACACCTGATAGGTTCCTGAATATAAGGAGAGTTGTACTATTTTCAGGGATAGTTGAACAATTTAAGACCTTTAATATTCTTTGTTGGAAATCTCTGAAGTATTTTTAGGTGAG
>NC_056748.1:299559917-299832417 GCF_019279795.1 Protopterus annectens | reverse complement strand
AATGTAATTTTTCTTCCCTCTTCATTTTAGGATTTATTTTTAATTACTGTGTAGTAAGAATCATTCCTCCGTATTGTTAAACCAAGTTCCAGCTTTTTCCAATCCACGTCTTTACTTATGCAAATTCAGAATGCTTTGCTCTTCACCTAAACCCCAGACTCTTTGGCACCAAGGCCACGGCAGACTGGTTTTCTCTGCCATCTTAAGCTCTAACTCTGTAGCTTAGGTATCTCTGTTTTGATTGGCCCCCTCCCTCTCAGACTTCTATATGATTTGCAGGATATCCATTGGACTATTCCTAACCATAGCTTTATGCTTTAGAAATAGTTTGTTATCAGACTGATTTGTTCTTCACCTTTTTATGCATGTTGCTAATTGGAGCAGACCTTCCAGAAGACATCTTTCCTGTAGTTCAAATAATATTGTCATGTTCCAAAACTGATACATACTTTCTGCTTAAAAATAAATTGGTTCATAAATCAGTACATACTTTCTGCTTAGAAGCAGTGATTTTTCTGAAGAAGTTAGAATGCTGGGCTAAAGCATTTACAACCTCTGCATTATGCTTTGAATGTTAAATGAAACAACATGAAGCAGTGATTCCACACATACACAAACACTAACACGCATATGCATATGTGCATGTGCATATACAGAGACAGAGAAAGAGAAATTATATATCTTTGTATGTATGTATATATATATATATATATATATATATATATATATATATATATGTCTGCAGATATGTGCATGTGCACACACACACACACACACACACACACACACACACACACACACACACGTAGTGCACTGAGTGTAATAGTTTGATAAGGCTTTTGTATATACCAACAACAATGATAATTGTCTGGCTTAGGCAGTTTCTGCTATTACAGTAAGGGGTCTGATTGCTTATTTTGTAGCTCCTGGATATCCATGCTAGTTATTTTATGTATAAGGTGCCTACAAAATATTATAAAACTCATGTCTAAAATACAGCACTGCTGGTCAATTCACAATCTCCACTTATCTTCTTGGAGTTGCTGGTAATGCCCCGACGGAAGCTACAGTATTCTGAAGTCTTTCAGTCCCCTTATATATGGGATTTACTGCCATGGAAGTTATGGGAGTGAACCACTGAGGCAAGCTGTATGCTGTGCTTTTAGATGTATCTCTTTCATATGGACTAATATGGCATTTATTAGGTTCATGAACTGTATTTTTTATACCTGGAATCGACATAGCATTAGCTTTTGAATGCTCTGCTTGCATATATCAGTAAGTGTTTCTAGTTCTACTCCTTTATGCATTTTACATTTGTGATCTGTTTAATTAAACAGGTACACAAAATCCTTTGATTGACTGAACCTTATTATTACAAGAGTGTCTTAATTTATATGAAGAAATGCATGCACATGCAGTCCTGATAGTTTGCGGGGATACTAGTAGAGGCTCCTTATTGAAATGCTAACACTGAACGCCCACATGCTGAAAAAAGACCAATACTACAGGGGTAGAGCATATTTTAAACATTGTTCATCTCTTTTAAACTTTTTTTTCTTTTCTTTTTTTTTTTTTTGCAGGGGCATGCCTCCGCCCCCCTGCACACCCTGTACTCCCCTGAAGTTATATATGTACTAAGTCTGAGACTGACATACCCTGGAGAAAAGGTAATGCTATGAGAAATAGCAATCTTGGAGCTAGTATGCAAGTCAGTTATTTTGGCTTCAGTCTCAGCATTATTGGACTTGCTAAAGAGAGTCCCAACATTTCAAATAATTACCAAATCAAGATATATACCCTCTATTTTGTTACACTCTCTTCTAGTTGTAATTGGGAGGAAGTATTGTTGCTACATAGCACATAGAGCTTGTGTGAAGAAGTAGGCAAGTGTAAATCTCCTGAACAGAGTTCTAGGGCTCAGATCTCATTAATCAGCATAGTGTTTGGGGGGGGGGGGACTGCCTGACAAGAACTACAGTCTGTAATTCTTCAGAATGTCAAGGAATAGTGTTCTGCACAAGAAAAGCATCTTCTTAAGGACTGCCAGAGGACCACTTGGTCACTGAGGAAGATGGTCAATATGGTGAGGGGATTGTTTTTGACTTGGATGATGATCACAATCTGGACAACAAATGGATAGCTCACAGAGACTGGATGGGGGTGGTACAAGAAGTGACAGTGTGTGTATGACAAGGAACTGCCTTATAACATGCACCATGTTGAATGTGATATCCTACCTAATTAAGATTGAAGACTGGCAGGTGCTTGTCTGGCTGTTTAACTCAGAAGGATGATGCAATGAAAGCTGCACTCAGCATTTATCTTGTAGTATTATATTCTACTTTTTAAGTCCTCACTTGCAAATTAAGTCAATCCAAGCAAGATGCTTAATGACAAAGCATTACTAATTCATTTTTAAAAGAATGATTTTATGCTTAGTGGGATTACCTACTTACAAATATTAAAAAATTTCTTCCAAAGAACACACCTGATTTTTGGAAGTCATGGCTGTAAGTATGAAAGAGGTTGGAAAGGTGGTGAAGACAGGAAATTATATGCATACATGATGTTAAAATATTTTTGCACCTACCAAACAAGATTTAGACAATAGAAAGACAAGTTATTAAGCCAATACTGGCCATACAGAGATTCATTATGGACAGCAGAGATAAACAAAAAAGTAGAACTTTTCCTTTTACTTTCATACCAGGTCTATCAAATCAAAAAGATTTATCATTTTAGAGAAGACAACCATACCACAATTATCTGAATTTACTGCGGGTCTCAGTGATGGATTCAGAAGCTCAGTGGCACTCAGAAATACTGCAACTAATCTCGGATTTGAAGTACTATTTGCTGTGTATCAGACATGAATTGTTACCTGAAGGAACTTAATGGATTGTCTGACTGCAGGTTATAGCAAGTTATTCCTCTGGAACCATCACTGCTGACTTTGGAATTAGGAGGTATTAGTGGAAACACACACACACACACACACACACACACACACACACACACACACACACACTCTACTGTTTAAATGAACATGTACAGTCCAAAGTAAAGCCAGATCAAACACTTACATTCCAAAGTAAAGCCATTCAGATTCCGTGAATGTACTGTTTAAAATTACAAGTGGGTGGAAAATGAAGAACAGGACGTCGACAACGTACACACAGATGTGACAAAAAGTGCCCCTGGGGTGGACTGCCCCTCTTGCCCTCCTCTAGCTATACCACTACCTTCCTCCCACTCATAATCTTGTCCTTCTTGAGGTTTGAATTCCAAGTTGACAATTTTGGCCTTTGTTTGTCACCGATGCTTTTTATCTTTGTTCCATTCAAATTTTAGCCTTGTTGATTTGTTTGTCACTATGTCTCTCTGTTTCAGGCAGCAAATTTTCCATCCACTTTTAAAAATCTTCAAAAATAATTTATGTGTCTGCAGAGCTAGTGAAAGAGAGTGTGTGGAGTGTCTTTTTATATTTTTAGGTTTTCCAGCATTTCCATTTCTAGAATTTTAAGCACAAGGTAGTGGCTTAGCAAAATAAAATTATAAAGATAGTTAAGCGCATTGTTTTTTTTTTTTTACATTCAGGGGCTGGAAGGGATAATATAAATGCTGTTAAAAGATTTGCTGCTATTGCTCTGCTAATATATGTCCTGTACCCTTGAGGTTGGCAGTGTATGCATTTGTCCCGGTCTCTTTCAATAAAACACATCACAAGAAAATGGCAGTTGACTAACTTTATTGACTTCCAAAAACATAACTTTATTGCCTCATTTCAAAGTGTTAATTACAACATGAACATCCTTGTAATCACAACATGCAACATCATTGTAACCATATGTTGATGCAATGTATTCCTGCTCACCCTGCCCAAGTAAGCAGTGTCCACACCACCACTCTCTTATTCTTACTAATCAAGCAGTGTCCTATCGCTCACATTCATCCCCCAAAGCATATCCTTTCTCACGCTGCCCAAAAAAGCAATGTCCTCACCACCTCTCATTTATTCTTACTAATCAAAACAGCATCCTGCCATTCACTTTCATCCTCCAAACTCCTTGCATCAACACCCAGCACCAAGAGTGGGAACAGAAGAGGGACAAGTGTGCCACTCTTCTCCACCCACCAGCTTGACCCCAGGTTGTTTCCCTCTTGCTGAATGATGAACTTTCACTCAATGCTCCAGAAATAAACTTAAATGTACATTAAACAGATCTAAACCAAACTCATTTTAGTGCACTTCATCATTTTTGTCATCAAAGCCCTTCTGCTCTATCATGTGCATACCCGAAGCAATGAACTGCTGTGCTAGCCAGCAATTAGTAAACCACCATGTCTGTTCTAACACCGTAACAAGTAGTGGCATTCCTCACACATAAGCACGGTACTACATGCAATGCACATACCTGGATATAACCTCTTCAGTGTAACCTAATCCTCCCTTATCCTATACATCAACTGCTTCTTAAGAATTATTCCCAAGTCATTACCAGCCAAATGTGCCACCAATACTCAAGGAGGCCCCATCCATGATTGTATAATTGCAAACTACTCCATAAGTTAATTCCACCTAAGGCCTCTAATACCATGCTACCTGGCTATCCACCCAAATCAATACAAACTCAATTCCTTATCAACTGGTCTAACAGTAGCCCTCTTTGCCACGCAGTGAATATACAAATGGACCAGGATGATAATCTCCTTTCCTGAAAAATTAATATTACCCATTAATTTAATCCATTATCTAACATAAGTTAAAAGGAGTTTGAAGACATCCAATCTGAATGACCTCAACGGATCTGGCTTCCCTCACTAAATGTGAAAATGGAGTGGGTTCAAGAGGGAGATAGCGACCGTGATGTGTTCACGCAAGGAGGCTTCTTTAACAGATAGTAATAATTGACTGTAATCTCAGTTTGAATAATGAAACATACCCTGCTGATTAACTGAAAAATTTGCAGGATGTTCTAATTCCTTTCAGATAGGTATAGAGCAGACGTTTTTGAAAGGAGTGGATATTGTTAAAGGTCTACACAGTTGGGAGTAACGTGAACTGTAAAGGGAGAGATACAAAATAGTTAGTGGGCTGAAGACTGTGAATATGTAGAAAAGTAAAATAAATTTATCAAAATCATATAATGCCCTACCATATGGCCTCCTGGTAGACACTGCCCAAGATTGCTTCACCAACCATCTAGTGGCTGCCATAACACAACACCATTGGCTCTTCCACCCCCCCCCCCCGAACCAACTATAAAAACTTAGAAAACTAAAATCAAGACAAACTGTCACCAGTCTCATTCCTAGCCCCTACTGCATGCACACCTGTGAAAGAAAATTAGCAAACTGTGTAAAGCCAACTTACGTAAAACAAACAATAGCAATTCAGAACTCATAGTCATTACCTACAAAACTCACACTACTGCTGGATTGTCCAAATAAAAACTTACCCTCTTTCCCCTCAATCTCTCCGGACAAACTACCAATGCAATCCAAATTGGCATTAACTCCAAAAAGGCAACATTCCTCTTCCACTCAACCTTCCAATCTGCTGGCCAAAGAGCCACAAACCATTCCTTGCCAAGAAATGGACCCATTCCAATACCTCCTATTGCATCTGTAAATAATTGTAATTCCCCATGAACACTCAATCCATCTGCCAAAAGAAACAGCATTAAACCGCCAATTAAATCCATGAAGGACAACCAAAGTGCTAAGTCCATCCACACCAACTGACTAATCCTGACCCAATGATGTTTGTTCTTCCCCCCTTTAACTTGAAGGTCACTTACCTACTAAATGTACACCCCAGATGAACTGCCCAGCATGCAAAATTCAAAAGCCCTAAAAACTCCATAACCTCCCTAATCCATACCTTATCTTTGCACACTACTCATCCAATCTTCTCCTTCAAATGTGCTATCTTATTTTTGGTAAACAAAGGAACCCATGCTCTGCATCCCCTAATAAACCCCAACATCTAATGCCTTTGCTGGGCTTTCCAGGTTCTGCCAAACCAATGGGACTCCCAGCTCCTCACATATTCCCCAAAAAATCTTGCACACCTTCATGCTCCCCCAAACCCTTCACCTACTATCAAGAAATCATCCACATAATGCACCACTACAGAAAATCCATCTATTAATTCATCCACAACTGCTGAATCAGGAAATTTCATGAACATCTGTCCCAAAACTTGTACATTAATGGCAGAATGTGTCTCCCAGTCTTCCCCTTGACCAGGAAAGGACACCCCCCGCCCCCAAAAATTCTTCTTACCCCAACCACTTTGAAATCCAGGAAACATCGACATTAACCCACCTGATTCAGGCTGCTGTGAACTCAGATTAACCAACATGCCTTCCTGTCTACCACACTGCACCTCTGAATGTCTTCCCACACACTTTGAACAAGTGTGCAAAAACTTACACATCCCCCACAAGCAACACCCTGTATTAAAGGCCAAGCACACTCCCTTTCCATTCCTTCCTAACTTAATCCCCTCCTAACAACTCCAACACTATCTAACATACTGGCTAGCCAAATGTCAGAATGCCTAACATGCCAATGCTGCAACTGATCCACCGGCTTCCACTTCTGAAACCTCTGATTGTACCACAACCAGGTACTTCCCACCTGCAAGCACTGTGCCTCATGGATAGGTTCATAGGTAAGTACTAGGCTATCAGCCCTGGGGCCTTTATAAGCCTAGCCAAAAAGGTTCCCTGGCTTTTGCCACCCAAGAAAATTATTTTCCTGTGCCCCTGTCGAGCAGTGCCACAGAAGTGATCCCTGGGGTGAATTTTGTATTTCCCATCCAGTCGTCAAGATTTTTCTTAAAGAGGGCCAATGAGGAGCTTTGCTTGACATGAATGGGTAGTTTGTTCCAGAGTATAGGAGTCTATCCCTCAAGCAGGTTCTGTTTATTGTGGTAACAAGGTTTAGGTGCCTGGACTGTGTGGTTTGGAGAGATTGGGATTTCTTTTAGTGTAGCATGTCCAACAGCTTTGTTTTGACGTAGCTTTGTATGTTAGGCAGAGATCGCCACTGAGTAGGTGATATGTGATGGAGTAGAGCTGGAGTTCTTTGAGACGGTCTCCATATGGCATCTGTTTGATGCTGGTAATCCATTTAGTGAGGCATTTCCGTGGCCTTTCCAATTGTTGTAGGATCATGAGAAAATAAGCCAAGAATGGTAGGGCCAAAATGGTATCCTTCTAAAAGCAAACTGCCATGTAATAAACAAAGCTTAAAATCCAATTGTCCCATGTTCTTGGCTGCCTACCTTCCTTCCTTTGCCCCAAGGCCATTAAGGGCACCAAAACGTCTTTACTGTCTGCGTTTTCCAAATCAGTCAGACATTGCACCCCATCCACATCAATTAATTTGAAAATATTAATATACTCCTCCTTCCAGATCTTTTCTTTAACTTAAAGCAGTATCATCATCATCAGCATCATCATCAGCCCCCTTTTCCCATTTTTTTCTACATGGGGTCGGGGTATCGTGTTAACTGTCGCCAACTCTCTCGATTCAGTGCCACACTTCTGCCTTCTTCAACACTCATGCCTGACTGTCACAGATCTTCTTTCACACAATCCATCCACCTCTTTGCTGGATGTCCTCACTTCCTCTTACCTTTTCCTGTCTGTCCCAAATCTTCCTCACCAGATTGTCTTCTGCTTTTCTACACATGTGCCCAAACCACCGTAGTCATTTCTCTTTGATCTTTTCTGCAATTATAGCTACTTTGGCTTCTGCTCTTATGTCCTCATTTCTTTGTCTGTCCCACAGTGTGCATCCTAAAACCTTTCTCAGGCACTTTATTTCCATCACCTCTAGCTTCTTCAGCTTTTCTGCCTTTACTGCCCAAGTTTCTTAAAGCAGTATATGAGGGGTCAAAAAGCCCCCCCCACCACCACCACCTTGCACCAAAGTCTGGATAGCTAACCAATCACCCGGACAGATCCCAAAGTCTGACCCAATCTCATGTTGTTAGGACTCCACGCCACCTTTGGATGATGCTAAACTCCTCATAATCAAACCTAAGCCCTACGTATTGCTAAAAGCATCCTCATGAACCTGTCCACTGTCGCTATACTCCTGCTGGTTTTCAGCCACACCACCTGCTCCACCCTGTTCCTGAAGTATCTAATCCCCTCCTATACCCACACTCTTCCCAAACTGCACCAAGTCTTCCATGCCTAAATGAGCACCCAACAATGGGTCATTACCTGTAACCTCATTGTGCACTAGTGCAGCAGCCAGAACATCCACTGCAACAACATTTCTCACCTTCTGAGTCCTCTTCCCTTAGGCCACCGGCTTGCTACTTGCCATTTGCCTTTGCCTCTTCCGACTGTACTCACAAATCTTGAAAGAAACTGTTGTAAAAGAGAGTAAAATCCCATGAGTGGAGGAGCTCCCTGGTCAGCCTCAGTAAGAAGCTGAGATCCCTTATAAGATCCTACAAAGCTAGCTACAAAAATAAAATTGCCACTAATTCCAAGGACAACCACAAAGCATTCTATAGCTATGCCAAGAATCTCAATGGCAACACCCAGATCTGCTCTGAGTTACAGCACAAAGGCATGAAAATTACAGAACCAACTGATATTGCCAACATCCTGGCAGATATGTTCAGTGCTAACTTTACCCCCCACCCCCACCCCCACCCCCTAAAGGGCCCATATCTATACAGGAAGAATGCAGAGTCCCTGTAATCACAATTACACAGGTGAAAGCTGCACTCTCTAAAGCTAAAAACACAGCATCCATGGGACTGGACAACATCCCAGGCTGCGTTTTACATGAACTTTAGAATGAACTGGCTCCCCACTTAAGCACCGTGTTCAATAATAGCCTCGCATCAGGCTTTGTGCCCACTGAATGGCGCACAGCAACAGTTATCCCACTCCACAAAGGGGGAGCCACCACTGATCCCGGGAACTATAGACCTATTAGCCTGACAAGCCTGGTCTGCGAAGCCATGGAATGTATCATCATGGAACTCATAAACAAAGACATTGTTAACCTCCAAACTCTGGATCCCACCCAGTTCGGGTTTGTGAAAGGCAGATCATGCCTCCTCAACCTGATCGACTTCTTTGAGGCAGTCACCAAAGCCGTAGATGAGGGTAAAGTGGTTCACACAGCCTATCTTGACCTTGCCAAGGCTTTCGACACCATCCCCCATTCTGGAATTATAGCTAAACTCAATAAACTAGGCATAAATCCCTACGTCACAAGATGGGTTGCCAACTGGCTCACTGACAGAACCCACACTGTAAAAGTTGCAGACTCCAAATCTGACCTCAAACCAGTGACAAGTGGAGTACTACAGGGTTCTGTCCTGGGACCACTCCTGTTTGATATCTACTTCTCTGAAGTACAGGCTAACACAGAAGGCCTCTGGCTAACAAAGTTCGCAGATGACTGCAAACTAGGTGCCATAGTCAAGTCCCCAAATGATGTGAACATCCTACAGAAGGGCCTCTCTGAGGCAGATGCCTGGCGTCAGAGCCATGGCCTCAAGCTCAATGCCAAAAAGTGCAGTGCCATCCCCTTTGGTAAAAACTCTGTATCCATGAACTACCACATAGGCAGCAATCTACTTAACACCGAATGCGTGATAAGAGACCTTGGGACCCAGGTGGACAGTAGTCTCTCCTTTGATAGTAACATCGCCACTGTAATCAGGAAGTCCTTCTACGTGGCACACCTCATCATAATAGGGTTCTCATCCAGGAAAAAAGAGGTCATCGTTACCGTCTACTCATCACTCATTAGACCCATTTACATTCAGTGGCTGGAAGGGATAATATAAATGCTGTTAAAAGATTTGCTGCTATTGCTCTGCTAATATGTGCCCTGTACCCTTGAGGCTGGCAGTGTATGCATTTGTCCCGGTCTCTTTCAATAAAACACATCACAAGAAAATGGCATTTGACTACCTTTATTGACTTCCAACAACATAACTTTATTGCCTCATTTCAAAGTGTTAATTACAACATGAACATCCTTGTAATCACAACATGCAACATCATTGTAACCATATGTTGATGCAATGTATTCCTGCTCACTCTGCCCAAGTCAGCAGTGTCCACACCACCGCTCTCTTAATCTTAATAACCAAGCAGTGTCCTATTGCTCACATTCATCCCCCAAAACCCAGCGCCAAGAGTGGGAACAAAAGAGGGACAAGTCTGCCCCTCTTCTCCACCCACCAGCTTGACCCCAGGTTGTTCCCCCTTGCTTAATGATGAACTTTCACTCAATGCTCCAAAAATAAACTTAAATGTACATTAAACAGATCTAAACCAAACTCATTTTAGTGCACTTCATCGTTTTTGTCATCAAAACCCTTCTGCTCTATCATGTGCATACCCGAAGCAACAAACTGCTGTGCTAGTCAACAATTAGTAAACTACCATGTCTGCTCTAACATTGTAAAAAGTAGTGGCATTCCTCACAGATAAGCACGGTACTACATCCAATGCACATACCTGGATATAACCTCTTCAGTGTAACCAAATCCTCCCTTATCCTATACATCAACTGCTTCTTAAGAATTATTCCCAAGTCATTACCAGCCAAATGTACCACCAATACTCAAGGAGGCCCCATCCATGATTGTATAATTGCAAACTACTCCATAAGTTAATTCCACTTAAGGCCTCTAATACCATGCTACCTGGCTCTCCACCCAAATCAATACAAACTCAATTCCTTGTCAACTGGTCTAACAGCAGCCCTCTTTGCCACCCAGTGAATATACAAATGGACCAGAATGATAATCTCCTTTCCTGAAAAATTAATATTACCCATCAATTTAATCCATTATCTAATATAAGTTAAAAGGAGTTTGAAGACATCCAATCCCACTGTCTGAATGACTTCAACGGATCTGGCTTCCCTCACTAAATCTGAAACCCTACCAATGCAAAAAGAATGAGTAGAAAATCTCTCTCCTGGAAAACCCATGCAATGCAAAGCCCTTCTCATTACATATACAAACTGATTACTTGCTACCACTTTACACCCTCTCAACAAAAAAACAAGTCCAGGGGGTTCACCGCATGAATCTGCATTAATCTCCCAGCCCAATCCACCGGATACATCCAGTCAAACCTATCTTTTCCAAGAACTATCTGTGTGCTTTTCCCTAACTAATCTGTTTTAAATCTCCGTAACCAAATCTGCACTGTGACAGAAAAAAAACATGCCATGTCACCAAACTACCAACCCTAAAAGTTCTGACACCCTGAATGCTCCAAAATACATCTATAAACACAAGGTTACCCACAAAGCATAATCCATTGAATCACCAACCACTAAACTATAACCTTTCAATAAAACTTTCAAAACCTGTCTTGTCAAAGGCCAGCACATATCTATATTCACACCAGCTACTTTATCTCATCCTCTCAAAATCTGGCTCACTGTCCAGGGCTTAGTAAAATCATGCAACCTAGCCACCTGTGCAAATATACTAATCACTGCCAGGTCCCCTTGACTGATTGCACAGCCTTACCTTATACCCAAGCCTGAGCCAAATATCAAAATATTAGTTCTTCCAACCAAACTCCCTCCTCCTCAGGCAAATATTTATTTATTTATTTTTATTTATTTTATTTTACATTTGTTTACCGTGAAAGTCCAACTGGACAAGAATCCTTTTTCAGTGGAGGCCCAGGGAGGAAAGCTCCAATGTAATACAGTAGCAAAGCACTAAAATAAATAGTACAGTGTCAAGGTATTAAAAAAAATGATAACTTGAAATTCTAAAGTACATCAAAAAATGTAAGACATCACTGTAGTACATTAATATTTAGAAACAATAGGAAAATATGGAGTAGCATGTTATTCATATGTACAATTGTAGTAGCATGTTATTCATATGCATAATTTCAGGAGAGACAACAATAGAAATCTAGAGTGTAGGTTGATTGTGGGAGGTGTAAACAGGGAGAACTAAGAGTTCAGGTTTGCAGAGATGGGGTAGCAGAGTAGTAAGGGTTAAGAAGTGGGATTTCAGGAACAAGGGGTAGGGGGAGGAGGCTTATCCTAGGGTATTACAGGAGCAGAGCCAAGAGTTAGCAAGGTGAGTTTTTAAATGCTTTTTAAACTGTTTGGTTGTGGGAGTGGTCACCAGTGAATTTGGCAAGCAGTTCCAAAGTCTGGAAATGCAGTTGGAGAAGAGAGATTCACCTGCTGAGGTTTTTGCTTTGGTGACTTGAAGAAGTAGTTTAATGTTGGATCAAAGGGCTCTAGAGGCAGAGTAGGGTTGAATAATATTTTTGAGGGCTGGGGTCTTTTCTGGGTGGAGGAGAACTTTATGAGCTAATGTTAATTGATTATATTGAAGGAGCAGAGGGAGTTCTAGCCAATCAAGCTGTCTGAGTGACAGGCAATGATGTGATTTGTAGGAAGCATTGGTAGCAAATTTACAGATTTTACCGTAGCAGGTTTCAAACTTGGCAAGGTCATTTTTGTGAAGGTTTGTTAGGATTGGGGATGCATATAGGTGTGTTGATAGTAGGTGTGTCTTGGCGATAGTCATTTTAGCACTGTTTATCAGAAATTGGTTATTTCTATACAGGAGGCCGAGTTTTTTGTGAACTATTTGATGGTTTGGTCTATGTGGAGATTGAATTTTAGGTTATTGTCAACTGTAACCCCTAGCAGTTTGGTATGGGGGGTGGGAGTGATCATGGTTTTGTTTTTGGAGAAAATGTGGAAGGTTGGGGTGGAGGAGATAATTCTAGTGGGGTAGAAGATAATACGTTTTGTTTTACTGGGATTTAATATAAGTTGGGAGTTGGTTAACCAGGTTTCTGCAGACAGGAAGGAGTCTTGGGTGATGGTTTGTAGGTCATTAAGGGAGGAGGCAGAGCAGATCAGAGTAGAGTCATCAGCGTATTGAATTATACTGGCATGGGGAGTGACAGAGTGAAGTCGAATGGTAAAGAGAGAGAATAGTAAGGTTCCAAGGATGGAGCCTTGTGGTACCCTTATGGAGACTGGGAGGAGGGGTGAGAGGGAATGTTGCCATCGGATAGCTTGTTGTCCAGTCTGTTAAGTAGCTTTTAAACCAGGCAATGGCAGTGTTACTAAGGTTATGGGAGGTGAGGACATTAATAAGTTTGGTGTAGTTGACCATGTCAAATGCCTTTGACAGGTCTAGGAAAATGGCTGATACAATTTGGGAGTTGTTCCTGAACTGATTGACTATGTTTGTGAAGGATAGTAGGGCTGTTGTGGTGCTGTGTGCAGGGTGAAAGCCATGTTGTGTGTGGGATAGGAGATTGTTGGACAGGAGGTATTCTATGAGTTGAGAGTGGACTACTCTTTCCAGGATTTTAGACAGGGAGGAGAGGATGGTGATGGAGTGATAGTATGTTCACAGGAGCTGCTGCCTTTGTGGAGAGGCAAAATGTGAGAGATCTTACATATAGTGGGAACATGGTCTTCAGTTAGTGATCTGTTTATAAGTATGGTTACTGGGTAGGAGATAGCATCTGAGGCAATTTGCAGAAAATCTGCAGGGAGGTTATCAGCAGCTAAAGTGTTTGGGTTTAGTTTTTTTCAGTAGTTTTTTGATATAGTTGGTGGGTACTGGGGTTAGCTTGAAATGGTTTGTATTATTTTGTGGGAGTGTGTTTTGGTTTGGTTCAGAGGAGTTGGGGCTGGATGTAGTTTGGTTGTTGGTGAGGGTTTGAGTGGATTCTGTGAAGTAAGTGTTGAATTGGGTGGCTACATTCACACTGCTGCTAGTTGTTGATGGAGTGGGTGTTATAGTTTTACCTGGTTGTAGAAGGTTGTTTACTGCAGCACCAGAACTTTTTGGGGTTATTTTGATGTTTGGTTTGGTTGTTGTGGTAGTAGTTGGATTTGTCAGTTTTAATTGATTTTTTGGCTTTGTTTCTCAGTTCAAGGAACACTTGCTTAGTAGTGCTGGTTTTGTTCTTGTGGAATGGCAACCAAGCATTGTCCCTGGTTTTGAGTATGGATATTGTCTCTTTGGTTAATCAGGAGGTGTAATTGGCTTTGAGTCTAATGTTTCTAGAAGGGGCATGGATGTTAAGAATATCAAAGCAGGTGTTATTGAAGTCAGAATGGCCTCATCCAAGGGTAATTGTTTGAGGTGTTCCCAGGAACAGTTTTTCAGGGCAGAGATAAAGTTATTAGGATGAAAATGTATTTTGTTTCTAATTGTGTGGAAGGTGGTCTGGTATGGTGTATTGCTGCAATCTCTTAACAGAATAGTTGGGCAGTGGTCACTCAGAGTATCAGGTAGGCAGCCTGAGTGGAATGAAAGGAGGGGAGATTTAACTAGAATTCAATCTAGTATGGATTCACATTTAGAAGTTTTATCAGTCCTGGTGGGAGATGTGATGACTTGGGTAAAGCCATAAAGGTTGATGTGCGTAGTGGGAATGGGAGAGCAACACAGGAGCCAATCAATATTAAAGTCTCCCATTAGGATGGTCTCTTCGGAAGAGATGTGTTACACCATTGAAGTAGGTTTTTCAAAAGGGTAGTGTTATTGCCAGGTGGAATGTATCCACTTAGTATATTTAGATGTTTGTTGGAGTTAATGGATAATTTGGTTAGAAGTAGCTCAGCATTTCCTAGGTCTGGGATAGTGGTGTTGGGGATGTTAAGTGATAGGTGGTCTTTGTATAAGGCAGCAACACCACCTCCTTTTTTATTTATTCTGTATTTCCGTAAGATATTGTAGCCTGAGGGAGTGATTTCATTACTGTTGATGTCTGGTTTCATCCATGTTTCAGTTAATGTAACTATATCTGGGGAACAGTAGGATAGTAGAGCATGTAGATTGTGTTTTTTTTAGCTAAACGTCTTACATTTATTTTGAGAAGGAGCAGGGATGATTTGTTTCTATGGTGAAGTAATGCAAGGTTAGATTGAGATGGGTAGGGTAGTGATACCTGTGTGAAAGTGGGGCTTGGATTGGGATGGATGCCACCTGCAAGTTGTAATTGTTTGCTTAAGTGATAAAGGAGTTTAGAAAGTTTGTGTAGGAGCTTAGAGAGTCTTAGGGAGCTTAGGACGTATTTAGCTGTGGAAGGACGTTGTTTGTGTGAAGGTCTATATTAGTGGTATGGAAGAGTGTTGGGATTATGTGAAATGGTTGCATATCATGAGGTGGTGTAAGTGTTGAGATGTGACATGGTGGAGGAATAGTGTGTTTTAGAGGTGTCTCATATGAGGAGTGGTAATATAGTATGAGTAGGAGAGTATAGGATATAAGGAGGAGAAAAGTTAACTTTATGGTTTTCACACTTAGTTTATTGTATTGGTTCTGCTAGTGGTTGTATGTATATTATGGGTGGAGAGGTGCTACAAAGGTGAGGGAGTGGTTATTTTAGATGGAGCAGCTCAAGGGAGTGGTTTAAGTTGGATGTAAGGTTGTGGGTATGGATTGGTTGTGTATAAATGTAATTGTAGGGGGGGTGGGTGGGTGGGTGCTACGAGGGTGAGGGAGTGTTTATTTTAGATGGAGCAGCTCAAGGGAGTGGTTTAAGTTGGATGCAAGGTTGTGGGTATGGATTGGTTGTGTATAAATGTAATTATAGTGGGGTGGGTGGGAATTGGGGTAGGATAGGGGACCGGAGTGAGCCCATAGGGCGAACGGAGTGGGTTAGAGTGAGCCATGAGGCAGTAGGCAGCAGAGTTAAGAAAAAAAAATCAGCTGGATTTTTTTTTCAGCCAGGTATGTTCTCTATAATGTAGACGCCTGTTGAGTGCTGCCTTGAAGTTTAAAAACAGAAAATCAGAACAGCTTAGGGGGGTTAAATAATATGTCCTGTTAGGCAAGGTAGGATAGTTTGCAGGAAGACATATTATATGGACCACAATATAGAAAATGGAGTGGGTTCAAGAGGGAGATAGCGACCGTGATGTGTGCACGCAAGGAGGCTTCTTTAACAGATAGTAATAATCGACTGTAATCTCAGTTTGAATAATGAAACATACCCTGCTGATTAACTAAAAAATTTGCAGGATGTTCTAATTCCTTTCAGATAGGTGTAGGGCAGACGTTTTTGTAAGGAGTGGATATTGTTGAAGGTCTACTCAGTTGGGAGTAACGTGAACTGTAGAGGGAGAGATACAAAATAGTTAGTGGGCTGAAGACTGTAAATATGTAGAAAAGTAAAATAAATTTATCAAAATCATATAATGCCCTACCATATGGCCTCCTGGTAGACACTGCCCAAGATTGCTTCACCAACCATCTGGTGGCTGCCATAACACAACACCATTGGCTCTTCCACCCCCCCGAACCAACTATAAAAACTTGGAAAACTAAAATCAAGACAAACTGTCACCATTCCCATTCCTAGCCCCTACAGCATGCACACATGTGAAAGAAAATTAGCAAACTGTGTAAAGCCAACTTACGTAAAACAAACAATAACAATTCAGAACTCATAGTCATTACCTACAAAACTCACACTACTACTGGATTGTCCAAATAAAAACTTACTCTCTTTCCCCTCAATCTCTCCGGACAAACTACCAATGCAACCCAAATTGGCATTAACTCCAAAAAGGCAACATTCCTCTTCCACTCAACCTTCCAATCTGCTGGCCAAAGAGCCACAAACCATTCCTTGCCAAAAACTGGACCCATTCCAATACCTCCTACTGCATCTGTAAATAATTGCAATTCCCCTTGTACACTCAATCCATCTGCCAAAAGAAACAGCATTAAACCGCCAATTAAATCCATGAAGGACAACCAAAGTGCTACGTCCATCCACACCAACTGACTAATCCTGACCCAATGATGTTTGTTCTCCCCCCCCTTTAACTTGAAGGTCACTGACCTACAAAATGTACACCCCAGATGAACTGCCCAGCATGCAAAATTCAAAAGCCCTAAAAACTCCATAACCTCCCTAATCCACACCTTATCTTTGCACACTACTCATCCAATCTTCTCCTTCAAATGTGCTGTCTTATTTTTGGTAAACACAGCAACCCATGCTCTGCATCCCCTAATAAACCCCAACATCCATTGCCTTTGCTGGGCTTTCCAGGTTCTGCCAAACCAATGGGACTCCCAGCTCCTCACATATTCCCCAAAAAATCTTGCACAACTTCATGCTCCCCCAAACCCTTCACTTACTATCAAGAAATCATCCACATAATACACCACTACAGAAAATCCATCTATTAATTCATCCACAACTGCTGAATCAGGAATTTTCATGAACATCTGTCCCAAAACTTGTACATTAATGGCTGAATGTGTCTCCAAGTCTGCCCCTTGACCACGAAAGGACACCCCCCGCCCCCAAAAATTCTTCTTACCCCGACCACTTTGAAATCCAGGAAACATCGACATTAACCCACCTGATTCAGGCTGCTGTGAACTCAGATTAACCAACATGCCTTCCTGTCTACCACACTGCATCTCTGAATGTCTTCCCACACACTTTGAACAAGTGTGCAAAAACCTACACATCCCCCACAAGCAACACCCTGTATTAAAGGCCAAGCACACTTCCTTTCCATTCCTTCCTAACTTAATCCCTTCCTAACAGCTCCAACACTATCTAACATACTGGCTAGCCAAATGTCAGAATGCCTAACATGCCAATGCTGCAACTGATCCACCGGCTTCCACTTCTGAAACATCTGATTGTACCACAACCAGGTACTTCCCACCTGCAAGCACTGTGCCTCATGGATAGGTTCATAGGTAAGTACTAGGCTATCAGCCCTGAGGCCTATATAAGCCTAGCCAAAAAGGTTCCCTGGCTTTTGCCACCCAAGAAAATTATTTTCCTGTGCTCCTGTCAAGCAGTGCCACAGAAGTGATCCCCGGGGTGAATTTTGTATTTCCCATCCAGTCGTCAAGATTTTTCTTAAAGAGGGCCAATGAGGAGCTTTGCTTGACATGAATGGGTAGTTTGTTCCAGAGTATAGGAATCTATCCCTCCAGCAGGTTCTGTTTATTGTGGTAACAAGGTTGAGGTGCCAGGACTGTGTGGTATGGCGAGATTGGGATTTCTTTAAGTGTAGCATGTCCAACAGCTCTGGTTTGACGTAGCTTTGTATGTTAGGCAGAGATCGCCACTGAGTAGGTGATATGTGATGGAGTAGAGCTGGAGTTCTTTGAGACGGTCTCCACATGGCATCTGTTTGAGACAGGTAATCCACTTAGTGAGGTATTTCCGTGGCCTTTCCAATTGTTGTAGGATCATGAGAAAATAAGCCAAGAATGGTAGGGCCAAAATGGTGTCCTTCTAAAAGCAAACTGCCATGTAATAAACAAAGCTTAAAATCCAATTGTCCCATGTTCTTGGCTGCAGTCTACCTTCCTTCCTTTGCCCCAAGGCCACTAAGGGCACCAAAACATCTTTACTGTCTGCGTTTTCCAAATCCATCAGACGTTGCACCCCATCCCATCAATTAATTTGAAAATATTAATATACTCCTCCTTCCAGATCTTTTCTTTAACTTAAAGCAGTATCATCATCATCATCATCATCAGCCCCTTTTTCCCATTTTTTTCTACATGGGGTCGGGGTATCATGTTAACTGTCACCAACTCTCTCGATTCAGTGCCACACTCCTGCCTTCTTCAACACTCATGCCTGACTGTCACAGTTCTTTCACACAATCCATCCACCTCTTTGCTGGATGTCCTCGCTTCTTCTTACCTTCTTCCTGTCTGTCCCAAATCTTCCTCACCAGATTGTCTTCTGCTTTTCTACACATGTGCCCAAACCACCGTAGTCATTTCTCTTTGATCTTTTCTGCAATTATAGCTACTTTGGCTTCTGCTCTTATGTCCTCATTTCTTTGTCTGTCCCACAGTGTGTATCCTAAAACCTTTCTCAGGCACTTCATTTCCATCACCTCTAGCTTCTTCATCTGTTCTGCCTTTACTGCCCAAGTTTCTTAAAGCAGTATAAGAGGGGTCAATAAGCCCCCCCCCCACCACCACCTTGCACCAAAGTCTGGATAGCTAACCAATCACCCGGACAGATCCCAAAGTCTGACCCAATTTCATGTTGTTAGGACTCCACTCCACCTTTGGATGACCCTAAACTCCTCATAATCAAACCTAAGCCGTACTCATTGCTAAAAGCATCCTCATGAACCTGTCCACTGTCACTATACTCCTTCTGGTTTTCAGCCACACCACCTGCTCCACCCTGTTCCTGAAGTATCTAATCCCCTCCTATACCCCCACTCTTCCCAAACTGCACCAAGTCTTCCATGCTTAAATGAGCACCCAACAATGGGTCATTACCTGTAACCTCATTGTGCACTAGTGCAGCAGCCAGAACATCCACTGCAACAACATTTCTCACCTTCTGAGTCCTCTTCCCTTAGGCCACTGGCTTGCTACTTGCCATTTGCCTTTGCCTCTTCTGACTGTACTCACAAATCTTGAAAGAAACTGTTGCAAAAGAGAGTAAAATCCCATGAGTGGAGGAGCTCTCTGGTCAGCCTCAGTAAGAAGCTGAGATCCCTTATAAGATCCTACAAAGCTAGCTACAAAAATAAAATTGCCACTAATTCCAAGGACAACCACAAAGCATTCTATAGCTATGCCAAGAATCTCAATGGCAACACCCAGATCTTCTCTGAGTTTCAGCACAAAGGCATGAAAATTACAGAACCAACAGATATTGCCAACATCCTGGCAGATTGGTTCAGTGCTAACTTTACCCCCCCCTCACCCCCTAAAAGGCCCATATCTATACAGGAAGAATGCAGAGTCCCTGTAATCACAACTACACAGGTGAAAGCTGCACTCTCTAAAGCTAAAAACACAACATCCATGGGAATGGACAACATCCCAGGCTGCGTTTTACATGAACTTTAGAATGAACTGGCTCCCCACTTAAGCACCATGTTCAATAATAGTCTCGCATCAGGCTTTGTGCCCACTGAATGGTGCACAGCAACAGTTATCCCACTCCACAAAGGGGGAGCCACCACTGATCCCGGGAACTATAGACCTATTAGCCTGACAAGCCTGGTCTGCAAAGCCATGGAATGTATCATCATGGAACTCATAAACAAAGACATTGTTAACCTCCAAACTCTGGATCCCACCCAGTTCGGGTTTGTGAAAGGCAGATCATGCCTTCTCAACCTGATCAACTTCTTTGAGGCAGTCACCAAAGCCGTAGATGAGTATAAAGTGGTTCACACAGCCTATCTTGACCTTGCCAAGGCTTTCGACACCATCCCCCATTCTGGAATTATAGCTAAACTCAATAAACTAGGCATAAATCCCTACGTCACAAGATGGGTTGTCAACTGGCTCACTGACAGAACCCACACTGTAAAAGTTGCAGACTCCAAATCTGACCTCAAACCAGTGACAAGTGGAGTACCACAGGGTTCCGTCCTGGGACCACTCCTGTTTGGTATCTACTTCTCTGAAGTACAGGCTAACACAGAAGGCCTCTGGCTAACAAAGTTCGCAGATGACTGCAAACTAGGAGCCATAGTCAAGTCCCCAAATGATGTGAACATCCTACAGAAGGGCTTCTCTGAGACAGATGCCTGGCGTCAGAGCCATGGCCTCAAGCTCAATGCTAAAAAGTGCAGTGTCATCCCCTTTGGTAAAAACTCTGTACCCATGAACTACCACATAGGCAGCAATCTACTTAACACCGAATGCGTGATAAGAGACCTTGGGACCCAGGTGGAGAGTAGTCTCTCCTTTGATAGTAACATCGCCACAGTAATCAGGAAGTCCTTCTACGTGGCACACCTCATCATAAAAGGGTTCTCATCCAGTAAAAAAGAGGTCATCGTTACCGTCTACTCATCACTCATTAGACCCATTTACATTCAGTGGCTGGAAGGGATAATATAAATGCTGTTAAAAGATTTGCTGCTATTGCTCTGCTAATATGTGCCCTGTACACTTGAGGTTGGCAGTGTATGCATTTGTCCCGGTCTCTTTCAATAAAACACATCACAAGAAAATGGCATTTGACTACATTTATTGACTTCCAACAACATAACTTTATTGCCTCATTTCAAAGTGTTAATTACAACATGAACATCCTTGTAATCACAACATGCAACATCATTGTAACCATATGTTGATGCAATGTATTCCTGCTCACTCTGCCCAAGTCAGCAGTGTCCACACCACCGCTCTCTTAATCTTAATAACCAAGCAGTGTCCTATTGCTCACATTCATCCCCCAAACCCAGCGCCAAGAGTGGGAACAAAAGAGGGACAAGTCTGCCCCTCTTCTCCACCCACCAGCTTGACCCCAGGTTGTTCCCCTTGCTTAATGATGAACTTTCACTCAATGCTCCAAAAATAAACTTAAATGTACATTAAACAGATCTAAACCAAACTCATTTTAGTGCACTTCATCGTTTTTGTCATCAAAACCCTTCTGCTCTATCATGTGCATACCCGAAGCAACAAACTGCTGTGCTAGCCAACAATTAGTAAACTACCATGTCTGCTCTAACATTGTAAAAAGTAGTGGCATTCCTCACAGATAAGCACGGTACTACATCCAATGCACATACTTGGATATAACCTCTTCAGTGTAACCAAATCCTCCCTTATCCTATACATCAACTGCTTCTTAAGAATTATTCCCAAGTCATTACCAGCCAAATGTACCACCAGTACTCAAGGAGGCCCCATCCATGATTGTATAATTGCAAACTACTCCATAAGTTAATTCCACTTAAGGCCTCTAATACCATGCTACCTGGCTCTCCACCCAAATCAATACAAACTCAATTCCTTGTCAACTGGTCTAACAGCAGCCCTCTTTGCCACCCAGTGAATATACAAATGGACCAGAATGATAATCTCCTTTCCTGAAAAATTAATATTACCCATCAATTTAATCCATTATCTAATATAAGTTAAAAGGAGTTTGAAGACATCCAATCCACTGTCTGAATGACCTCAACGGATCTGGCTTCCCTCACTAAATCTGAAACACTACCAATGCAAAAAGAATGAGTAGAAAATCTCTCTCCTGGAAAACCCATGCAATGCAAAGCCCTTCTCATTACATATACATACTGATTACTTGCTACCACTTTACCTCCTCTCAACAAAAAAACAAGTCCAGGGTGTTCTCTGCATGAGTCTGCATTAATCTCCCAGCCCAATCCACCGGATACATCCAGTCAAACCTATCTTTTCCAAGAACTATCTGTGTGCTTTTCCCTAACTAATGTGTTTTAAATCTACGTAACCAAATCTGCACTGTCACAGAAATAAAACATGGCATGTCACCAAACTACCAACCCTAAAAGTTCTGACACCCTGAATGCTCCAGAATACATCTATAAACACAAGGTTACACGCAAAGCATAATCCATTGAATCACCAACCACTAAACTATAACCTTTCAATAAAACTTTCAAAACCTGTCTTGTCATAGGCCAGCACATATTTATATTCACACCAGCTACTCCATCTCATCCTCTCAAAATCTGGCTCACTGTCCAGGGCTTAGTGAAATCATGCAACCTAGCCACATGTGCAAATATACTAATCACTGCCAGGTCCCCTTGACTGATTGCACAACCTTACCTTATACCCAAGTCTGAGCCAAATATCAAAATATTAGTTCTTCCAACCAAACTCCCTCCTCCTCAGGCAAATATTTATTTATTTATTTTTATTTATTTTATTTTACATTTGTTTACCATGAAAGTCCAACTGGACAAGAATCCTTTTTCAGTGGAGGCCCAGGGAGGAAAGCTCCAATGTACTACAGTAACAAAGCACTAATATAAATAGTACAGTGTCAAGGTATTAAAAAAATGGTAACTTGAAATTCTAAAGTACATCAAAAAATGTAAGACATCACTGTAGTACATTAATATTTAGAAACAATAGGAAAATATGGAGTAGCATGTTATTCATATGCACAATTGTAATAATATACAGTATGCATAATTTCAGGAGAGACAACAATAGAAATCTAGAGTGTAGGTTGATTGTGGGAGGTGTAAACAGGGAGAACTAAGAGTTCAGGTTTGCAGAGATGGGGTAGCAGAGTAGTAAGGGTTAAGAAGTGGGATTTCAGGAACAAGGGGTAGGGGGAGGAGGCTTATCCTAGGGTATTACAGGAGCAGAGCCAAGAGTTAGCAAGGTGGGTTTTTAGATGCTTTTTAAACTGTTTGGTTGTGGGAGTGGTCACCAGTGAATTTGGCAAGCAGTTCCAAAGTTTGGAAATGCAGTTGGAGAAGAGAGATTCACCTGCTGAGGTTTTTGCTTTGGTGACTTGAAGAAGTAGTTTAATGTTGGATCAAAGGGCTCTAGAGGCAGAGTAGGGTTGAATAATATTTTTGAGGGCTGGTGTCTTTTCTGGGTGGAGGAGAACTTTATGAGCTAATGTTAATTGATTATATTGAAGGAGCAGAGGGAGTTCTAGCCAATCAAGCTGTCTGAGTGACAGGCAATGATGTGATTTGTAGGAAGCATTGGTAGCAAATTTACAGATTTTACTGTAGCAGGTTTCAAACTTGGCAAGGTCATTTTTGTGAAGGTTTGTTAGGATTGGGGATGCATATAGGTGTGTTGATAGTAGGTGTGTCTTGGCGATAGTCATTTTAGCACTGTTTATCAGAAATTGGTTATTTCTATACAGGAGGCCGAGTTTTTTTGTGAACTATTTGATGGTTTGGTCTATGTGGAGATTGAATTTTAGGTTATTGTCAACTGTAACCCCTAGCAGTTTGGTATGGGGGGGGGTGGGAGTGATCATGGTTTTGTTTTTGGAGAAAATGTGGAAGGTTGGGGTGGAGGAGATAATTCTAGTGGGGTAGAAGATAATACGTTTTGTTTTACTGGGATTTAATATAAGCTGGGAGTTGGTTAACCAGGTTTCTGCAGACAGGAAGGAGTCTTGGGTGATGGTTTGTAGGTCATTAAGGGAGGAGGCAGAGCAGATCAGAGTAGAGTCATCAGCGTATTGAATTATACTGGCATGGGGAATGACAGAGTGAAGTCGAATGGTAAAGAGAGAGAATAGTAAGGTTCCAAGGATGGAGCCTTGTGGTACCCTTATGGAGACTGGGATGAGGGGTGAGAGGGAATGTTGCCATCGGATAGCTTGTTGTCCAGTCTGTTAAGTAGCTTTTAAACCAGGCAATGGCAGTGTTACTAAGGTTATGGGAGGTGAGGACATTAATAAGTTTGGTGTGGTTGACCATGTCAAATGCCTTTGACAGGTCTAGGAAAATGGCTGATACAATTTGGGAGTTGTTCCTGAACTGATTGACTATGTTTGTGAAGGATAGTAGGGCTGTTGTGGTGCTGTGTGCAGGGTGAAAGCCATGTTGTGTGTGGGATAGGAGATTGTTGGACAGGAGGTATTCTATGAGTTGAGAGTGGACTACTCTTTCCAGGATTTTAGACAGGGAGGAGAGGATGGTGATGGAGTGATAGTATGTTCACAGGAGCTGCTGCCTTTGTGGAGAGGCAAAATGTGAGAGATCTTACATATAGTGGGAACATGGGCTTCAGTTAGTGATCTGTTTATAAGTATGATTACTGGATAGGAGATAGCATCTGAGGCAATTTGCAGAAAATCTGCAGGGAGGTTATCAGCAGCTAAAGTGTTTGGGTTTAGTTTTTTTCAGTAGTTTTTTGATATAGTTGGTGGGTACTGGGGTTAGCTTGAAATGGTTTGTATTATTTTGTGGGAGTGTGTTTTGGTTTGGTTCAGAGGAGTTGGGGCTGGATGTAGTTTGGTTGTTGGTGAGGGTTTGAGTGGATTCTGTGAAGTAAGTGTTGAATTGGGTGGCTACATTCACACTGCTGCTGGTTGTTGATGGAGTGGGTGTTGTAGTTTTACCTGGTTGTAGAAGGTTGTTTACTGCAGCCCAGAACTTTTTGGGGTTATTTTGATGTTTGGTTTGGTTGTTGTGGTAGTAGTTGGATTTGTCAGTTTTAATTGATTTTTTGGCTTTGTTTCTCAGTTCAAGGAACACTTGCTTAGTAGTGCTGGTTTTGTTCTTGTGGAATGGCAACCAAGTACTGTCCCTGGTTTTGAGTATGGATATTGTCTCTTTGGTTAATCAGGAGGTGTAATTGGCTTTGAGTCTAATGTTTCTAGAAGGGGCATGGATGTTAAGAATATCAAAGAAGGTGTTACTGAAGTCAGAATGGCCTCATCCAAGGGTAATTGTTTGAGGTGTTCCCAGGAACAGTTTTTCAGGGCAGAGATAAAGTTATTAGGATGAAAATGTATTTTGTTTCTAATTGTGTGGAAGGTGGTCTGGTATGGTGTATTGCTGTGATCTCTTAACAGAATAGTTGGGCAGTGGTCACTCAGAGTATCAGGTAGGCAGCCTGAGTGGAATGAAAGGAGGGGAGATTTAACTAGAATTCAATCTAGTATGGATTCACATTTAGAAGTTTTATCAGTCCTGGTGGGAGATGTGATGACTTGGGTAAAGCCATAAAGGTTGATGTGCGTAGTGGGAATGGGAGAGCAACACAGGAGCCAATCAATATTAAAGTCTCCCATTAGGATGGTCTCTTCGGGAAGAGATGTGTTACACCATTGAAGTAGGTTTTCCAAAAGGGTAGTGTTATTGCCAGGTGGAATGTATCCACTTAGTATATTTAGATGTTTGTTGGAGTTAATGGATAATTTGGTTAGAAGTAGCTCAGCATTTCCTAAGTCTGGGATAGTGGTGTTGGGGATGTTAAGTGATAGGTGGTCTTTGTATAAGGCAGCAACACCACCTCCTTTTTTATTTATTCTGTATTTCCGTAAGATATTGTAGCCTGAGGGAGTGATTTCATTACTGTTGATGTCTGGTTTCATCCATGTTTCAGTTAATGTAACTATATCTGGGGAACAGTAGGATAGTAGAGCATGCAGATTGTGTTTTTTTTTAGCTAAACTTCTTACATTTATTTTGAGAAGGAGCAGGGATGATTTGTTTCTATGGTGAAGTAATGCAAGGTTAGATTGAGATGGGTAGGGTAGTGATACCTGTGTGAAAGTGGGGCTTGGATTGGGATGGATGTCACCTGCAAGTTGTAATTGTTTGGTTAAGTGATAAAGGAGTTTAGAAAGTTTGTGTAGGAGCTTAGAGAGTCTTAAGGAGCTTAGGACGTATTTAGCTGTGGAATGACGTTGTGTGTGTGAAGGTCTATATTAGTGGAATGGAAGAGTGTTGGGATTATGTGAAATGGTTGCATATCATGAGGTGGTGTAAGTGTTGAGATGTGACATGGTGGAGGAATAGTGTGTTTTAGAGGTGTCTCGTATGAGGAGTGGTAATATAGTATGAGTAGGAGAGTATAGGATATAAAGAGGAGAAAAGTTAACTTTATGGTTTTCATACTTAGTTTATTGTATTGGTTCTGCTAGTGGTTGTATGTATATTATGGGTGGAGAGGTGCTACAAAGGTGAGGGAGTGGTTATTTTAGATGGAGCAGCTCAAGGGAGTGGTTTAAGTTGGATGTAAGGTTGTGGGTATGGATTGGTTGTGTATAAATGTAATTGTAGGGGGGTGGGTGGGTGGGTGCTACGAGGGTGAGGGAGTGTTTATTTTAGATGGAGCAGCTCAAGGGAGTGGTTTAAGTTGGATGCAAGGTTGTGGGTATGGATTGGTTGTGTATAAATGTAATTATAGTGGGGTGGGTGGGAATTGGGGTAGGATAGGGGACCGGAGTGAGCCCATAGGGCGAACGGAGTGGGTTAGAGTGAGCCATGAGGCAGTAGGCAGCAGAGTTAAGAAAAAAAAATCAGCTGGATTTTTTTTTCAGCCAGGTAAGTTCTCTATAATGTAGACGCCTGTTGAGTGCTGCCTTGAAGTTTAAAAACAGAAAATCAGAACAGCTTATGGGGGTTAAATAATATGTCCTGTTAGGCAAGGTAGGATAGTTTGCAGGAAGACATATTATATGGACCACAATATAGAAAATGGAGTGGGTTCAAGAGGGAGATAGCGACCGTGATGTGTGCACGCAAGGAGGCTTCTTTAACAGATAGTAATAATCGACTGTAATCTCAGTTTGAATAATGAAACATACCCTGCTGATTAACTAAAAAATTTGCAGGATGTTCTAATTCCTTTCAGATAGGTGTAGGGCAGACGTTTTTGTAAGGAGTGGATATTGTTGAAGGTCTACTCAGTTGGGAGTAACGTGAACTGTAGAGGGAGAGATACAAAATAGTTAGTGGGCTGAAGACTGTAAATATGTAGAAAAGTAAAATAAATTTATCAAAATCATATAATGCCCTACCATATGGCCTCCTGGTAGACACTGCCCAAGATTGCTTCACCAACCATCTGGTGGCTGCCATAACACAACACCATTGGCTCTTCCACCCCCCCGAACCAACTATAAAAACTTGGAAAACTAAAATCAAGACAAACTGTCACCATTCCCATTCCTAGCCCCTACTGCATGCACACATGTGAAAGAAAATTAGCAAACTGTGTAAAGCCAACTTACGTAAAACAAACAATAACAATTCAGAACTCATAGTCATTACCTACAAAACTCACACTACTACTGGATTGTCCAAATAAAAACTTACTCTCTTTCCCCTCAATCTCTCCGGACAAACTACCAATGCAACCCAAATTTGCATTAACTCCAAAAAGGCAACATTCCTCTTCCACTCAACCTTCCAATCTGCTGGCCAAAGAGCCACAAACCATTCCTTGCCAAAAAATGGACCCATTCCAATACCTCCTACTGCATCTGTAAATAATTGCAATTCCCCTTGTACACTCAATCCATCTGCCAAAAGAAACAGCATTAAACCACCAATTAAATCCATGAAGGACAACTAAAGTGCTACGTCCATCCACACCAACTGACTAATCCTGACCCAATGATGTTTGTTCTTCCCCCCCTTTAACTTGAAGGTCACTGACCTACAAAATGTACACCCCAGATGAACTGCCCAGCATGCAAAATTCAAAAGCCCTAAAAACTCCATAACCTCCCTAATCCACACCTTATCTTTGCACACTACTCATCCAATCTTCCCTTCAAATGTGCTGTCTTATTTTTTGGTAAACACAGCAACCCATGCTCTGCATCCCCTAATAAACCCCAACATCCATTGCCTTTGCTGGGCTTTCCAGGTTCTGCCAAACCAATGGGACTCCCAGCTCCTCACATATTCCCCAAAAAATTTTGCACAACTTCATGCTCCCCCAAACCCTTCACCTACTATCAAGAAATCATCCACATAATGCACCACTACAGAAAATCCATCTATTAATTCATCCACAACTGCTGAATCAGGAAATTTCATGAACATCTGTCCCAAAACTTGTACATTAATGGCTGAATGTGTCTCCAAGTCTGCCCCTTGACCACGAAAGGACACCCCCCACCCCCAAAAATTCTTCTTACCCCGACCACTTTGAAATCCAGGAAACATCGACATTAACCGACCTGATTCAGGCTGCTGTGAACTCAGATTAACCAACATGCCTTCCTGTCTACCACACTGCACCTCTGAATGTCTTCCCACACACTTTGAACAAGTGTGCAAAAACCTACACATCCCCCACAAGCAACACCCTGTATTAAAGGCCAAGCACACTCCCTTTCCATTCCTTCCTAACTTAATCCCCTCCTAACAGCTCCAACACTATCTAACATACTGGCTAGCCAAATGTCAGAATGCCTAACATGCCAATGCTGCAACTGATCCACCGGCTTCCACTTCTGAAACATCTGATTGTACCACAACCAGGTACTTCCCACCTGCAAGCACTGTGCCTCATGGATAGGTTCATAGGTAAGTACTAGGCTATCAGCCCTGGGGCCTATATAAGCCTAGCCAAAAAGGTTCCCTGGCTTTTGCCACCCAAGAAAATTGTTTTCCTGTGCTCCTGTCGAGCAGTGCCACAGAAGTGATCCCCGGGGTGAATTTTGTATTTCCCATCCAGTCGTCAAGATTTTTCTTAAAGAGGGCCAATGAGGAGCTTTGCTTGACATGAATGGGTAGTTTGTTCCAGAGTATAGGAATCTATCCCTCCAGCAGGTTCTGTTTATTGTGGTAACAAGGTTGAGGTGCCTGGACTGTGTGGTATGGCGAGATTGGGATTTCTTTAAGTGTAGCATGTCCAACAGCTCTGGTTTGACGTAGCTTTGTATGTTAGGCAGAGATCGCCACTGAGTAGGTGATATGTGATGGAGTAGAGCTGGAGTTCTTTGAGACGGTCTCCACATGGCATCTGTTTGAGACAGGTAATCCACTTAGTGAGGTATTTTCGTGGCCTTTCCAATTGTTGTAGGATCATGAGAAAATAAGCCAAGAATGGTAGGGCCAAAATGGTGTCCTTCTAAAAGCAAACTGCCATGCAATAAACAAAGCTTAAAATCCAATTGTCCCATGTTCTTGGCTGCAGTCTACCTTCCTTCCTTTGCCCCAAGGCCACTAAGGGCACCAAAATGTCTTTACTGTCTGCGTTTTCCAAATCCATCAGACGTTGCACCCCATCCACATCAATTAATTTGAAAATATTAATATACTCCTCCTTCCAGATCTTTTCTTTAACTTAAAGCAGTATCATCATCATCATCATCATCAGCCCCTTTTTCCCATTTTTTTCTACATGGGGTCGGGGTATCGTGTTAACTGTCACCAACTCTCTCGATTCAGTGCCACACTCCTGCCTTCTTCAACACTCATGCCTGACTGTCACAGTTCTTTCACACAATCCATCCACCTCTTTGCTGGATATCCTCGCTTCTTCTTACCTTCTTCCTGTCTGTCTCAAATCTTCCTCACCAGATTGTCTTCTGCTTTTCTACACATGTGCCCAAACCACCGTAGTCATTTCTCTTTGATCTTTTCTGCAATTATAGCTACTTTGGCTTCTGCTCTTATGTCCTCATTTCTTTGTCTGTCCCACAGTGTGCATCCTAAAACCTTTCTCAGGCACTTCATTTCCATCACCTCTAGCTTCTTCATCTGTTCTGCCTTTACTGCCCAAGTTTCTTAAAGCAGTATAAGAGGGGTCAATAAGCCCCCCCCCCCCAGCACCACCTTGCACCAAAGTCTGGATAGCTAACCAATCACCCGGACAGATCCCAGAGTCTGACCCAATCTCATGTTGTTAGGACTCCACTCCACCTGTGGGTGACCCTAAACTCCTCATAATCAAACCTAAGCCCTACTCATTGCTAAAAGCATCCTCATGAACCTTTCCACTGTCACTATACCCCTGCTGGTTTTCAGCCACACCACCTGCTCCACCCTGTTCCTGAAGTATCTAATCCCCTCCTATGCCCCCACTATTCCCAAACTGCACCAAGTCTTCCATGCCTAAATGAGCACCTAACAATGTGTCATTACCTGTAACCTCATTGTACACTAGTGCAGCAGCCAGAATATCCACTGCAACAACATTTCTTGCCTTCTGAGTCCTCTTCCCTTAGGCCACTGGCTTGCTACATGCCATTTGCCTTTGCCTCTTCTGACTGTACTCAAAAATCTTGAAAGAAACTGTTGCAAAAGAGAGTGAAATCCCATGAGTGGAGGAGCTCCCTGGTCAGCCTCAGTAAGAAGCTGAGATCCCTTATAAGATCCTCCAAAGCTAGCTACAAAAATAAAATTGCCACTAATTCCAAGGACAACCACAAAGCATTCTATAGCTATGTCAAGAATCTCAATGGCAACACCCAGATCTGCTCTGAGTTACAGCACAAAGGCATGAAAATTACAGAACCAACTGATATTGCCAACATCCTGGCAGATAGGTTCAGTGCTAACTTTACCCCCCCACCCCCTAAAGGGCCCATATCTATACAGGAAGAATGCAGAGTCCCTGTAATCACAACTACACAGGTGAAAGCTCCACTCTCTAAAGCCAAAAAAAACAGCATCCATGGGACCGGACAACATCCCAGGCTACGTTTTACACAAACTTCAGAATGAACTGGCTCCCCACTTAAGCACCATGTTCAATAATAGCCTCGCATCAGGCTTTGTGCCCACTGAATGGCGCACAGCAACAGTTATCTCACTCCACAAAGGGGGAGCCACCACTGATCCCGGGAACTATAGACCTATTAGCCTGACGAGCCTGGTCTGCAAAGCCATGGGACTTATCATCATGGAACTCATAAACAAAGACATTGGTAACCTCCAAACTCTGGATCCCACCCAGTTCGGGTTTGTGAAAGGCAGATCATGCCTCCTGAACCTGATCAACTTCTTTGAGGCAGTCACCAAAGCCGTAGATGAGGGTAAAGTGGTTCACACAGCCTATCTTGACCTCGCCAAGGCTTTCGACACCATCCCCCATTCTAGAATTATAGCTAAACTCAATAAAATAGGCATAAATCCCTACGTACAATATGGGTTGCCAACTGGCTCACTGACAGAACCCACACTGTAAAAGTTGCAGACTCCAAATCTGACCTCAAACCAGTGACAAGTGGAGTACCACAGGGTTCTGTCCTGGGACCGCTCCTGTTTGGTATTTACTTCTCTGAAGTACAGGCTAACACAGAAGGCCACTGGCTAACAAAGTTCACAGATGACTGCAAACTAGGAGCCATAGTCAAGTCCCCAAATGATGTGAACATCCTACAGAAGGGCCTCTCTGAGACAGATGCCTGGCGTCAGAGCCATGGCCTCAAGCTCATTGCCAAAAAGTGCAGTGTCATCCCCTTTGGTAAAAACTCTGTACCCATGAACTACCACATAGGCAGCAATCTACTTAACACCGAATGTGTGATAAGAGACCTTGGGACCCAGGTGGACAGTAGTCTCTCCTTTGATAGTAACATTGCCACAGTAGTCAGGAAGTCCTTCTATGTGGTACACCTCATCATAAAAGGGTTCTCATCCAGGAAAAAAGAGGTAATTGTTACCCTCTACTCATCACTCATTAGACCCATTATAGAGTACAACGCCCCTTTTGGAATGTACCTCACAAGACATCTGCAGCAGCTGGAAAGGCCACAGAAGTACCTCACAAAGAGGATTACTGGACTCAAGCAAATGCCCTACACTGACCGCGTCAAAAAACTCCAGCTTTACTCCGTAGCATATCGCCTACTCAGAGGTGATCTCTGCCTAACATATAAAGCTATGTTAAACCCAGAGCTGTTGGACATGCTACACCTAAAGAAATCCCAATCCCTCCAAGCTACATGCTCTAGGGACCTAAGCCTTGTCACGACAATAAACAGGACATGCTGAAGGGATAGATTCCTATCCCAGAGATTTCCCATACTCTGGAACAGGCTACCCATCTATGTCAAGCAAAGTTCTTCATTAGCACTCTTCAAGAAAAATCTTGATGAGTGGATGGGAAATAGGAAATACACCCCGGGGATCACTTCTGTGTCTCTGCTCATCAGTGGCACAGGAAAATAACTTTTTTGGGTGGCGTAAGCCAGGGAACATTGTTGGCTAGGCTTGCATAGGCCCTTGGGCCGATAGCCTAGTACCTACCTATGAACAGGTCTTACACCTATGAAACAATGTCTGCCCTCTCTGTTGCAACCTCTGCACCTCCTCCATCTGCTCTAGAAGCACCTATTATTCATCTTGAATAAATGAAGTGTCCTATCAACAGGAAGAAGAAAAAATAAATAAATAACTGTAATCAGCCATATGCAAACAAAATCAGCAATAAAACCTTAGAAGAGGAAGTCTTCACCAATAACCCCTAGCCTGCTCACCTTCCTTCTGCCCTATTTTATTATCACTATAGCTTTATTTACTTTATTTATTTTCCTCTTTTTTAATGCATCAGTCCCTTGCCCTTATTTTTATCATGTATCAGTCCTTGCCTCTTTTTTACTTCTTCCCTCTCTGTTTTTTTATTTTTATTTATTTATTTCTTTGGAGATGGAAGAGGGTCAGGACAGCTGGAGCCTCCCATGTGATGCCAAAGGGCCAGCTATCAAATAGTGTTCTTCTGCTTGCCTTAGGGAACTTAAAAGGCTGAGAGGAAAAAGAAAAAAAAAAAAAAAAAAAACACCCGCACAGACCAGCTTGCATTGCCTTGTATTTGCTGAGCTGTATAGCCTCTAACCTCTGTTGCTAACCTGCATTTCTGAAGGATTTGAAGCCTGAAAGACAGCTGAGTCTCCAGCTATATCTTCAGCTGGAATTCATGCCGATGCCAAATCTCTTGTACTATCCCCTTCCTAATATTGTAATAGCCATAATGAAAACTGTCCCCCTCTGGCCCTTCACCCACTGTTCTTTATGGCTCCATCCATATCCATAGCTCCCAATGTTCCATCTCCAAAATGAGGAACACTAGCCCTCATGATGTGAACCCAATGTGCAAAATGTGGAAAAGTACCAATGGCGTACTAAACTTTCAATTAGGAAGATCATAGGCTGTTTAACATATGCTGGTTCCATGTAAAAGAAGATCTTTTAATAAATTAATATGTTTTGCTTTCATTAGCCCTGGATTCCGCTCAGCAACTTCCTAACCCTGCATGTGTGACCGAACCTTACAATGTGGAACTTCGAGGAACTCCCGATTAGGTACATTCCTCATAATGAAGTACACTTGCACACCTGCTCCAAGTAGTTGAGTTTTATTTATTTATTTATTTATTTATTTTTTTATTTTTTGAATGGACCAGATACATACAAAACAAGCCCAATACTATCTGTTCTCAGATTCACACTACGCTCCTAATGGCTGGCACATCACTGCTCATGCGTGGTGAGTGACCATTAGTCTGAATAGCTCCTAGCCTGCAAAACAACAACCTGCCATAGTTGGCTAAGTAGAAAATAACAAAACAACTTCCATTTCACAACTCACCTCTGCACTGATGACTGTAATACTAAATTCTTCCAGTAAGTACCTTTAGCCAGTTACGGAAAAAAAACACACACCAAACAACAGTACCCCTTGCTGCCACTACAGTTCAGAGAACTTTTAATTATATAACCCGTACAATACACAATCTCTACCACTATGCTACAACACTTTGCCCAACATGAAAACTGCAGCAACAAACCACCACCACAAACAAACAACAGAAATGAGGGGGGGGGGCATTGAGTCAGCACTTCGTGCAACATGAAAACTGTGGCAACAAAGCACCACCACCAATGAACAACTGAAATGAGGGGGGCATGTGAGTCCCCTACCCACATGGAAGTCCAGATTACTAAAACAACTGAAAACTACCACTCACTAACTGAATACTACTTTCTATATGTTATTTTTTTTCTGACTACTAAATATGTAACTACTAGCCCTCTCAGTCCAATCCCTACCCAAGGATCTAGCCAAACCTATGCCATTTAAGATAAACAGACACCATTACCTAGAAAAGCAAACATAAGAGACAGAAAAAAACCTACATAATAATAAGTTACCAAGCATTACCAAACTCCTCTGCAAGCACAATTACTAATCAAAGGTCTACTTGACCACTTCAGTACCTACAGGTCATCTCAGACATAATCCATCACTGTAGCAAGGTCACACCTAAATCTGATTTCCTTTCATAGTTACACTGGCATAAAACCCTTAAATCCCATCCTACATCTACCTCACTTCTACTAAGCTTTCCCATATTAAATTAACCCTTACCTTCCCAGAGTCTACTCAACCTTCCCTTACTTTCTAGCCTTAACATCCTTCCCCAAATCAAAATCCCACATCCTCATTTAACTCCCCTAAACACTAAAGATGTCCCTGGACAAATTGGTTTGCTCCCAGACCTCAGTTACCATACATTCTTGTGGCCTGGCTTTCCACTAACGATACACAGCTTAGTTTATTAGTGCTGTTCTTTGTGGCATCCTGCCTTGAACAATCATTTAGGCTTTTTGACCTCCTGCTGCACATTTATTTTTATTGCTCAGAAATCTGACTCTTCTTTAAACTCATATAAGTTGCCTCAGAGCTAAACAGTTCTGTGATGTTCCCTGCACATACATAAATGTATATTTAAATGAAACTTCTGGGCTATATTTCTAGTTTATCCAGTATCTTTCCTCCTTCTTGTATAGCAATATCTCTGGAACTAAAAGTATGATAAATAGTTGCTAATATAATCGATATTTACTGAGTAAGGTCTGTGACATAATACGACTTTCTGTCACTTTATTTATTTATTTGTTTGTTTATTTATTTTTCTCATACAAGAAGTCATCGACTTCTTCCTGAGGTCAGAACTCCACATGATGGTGTTGACTACACCCAAAACTATAGGATGCAAAGTTCTTCCAAACTCCCATATCGAAAAACATCTGTTAAGAATTGCAATCCAGAAAAGATGATTCTACTCTAGAAGTCTGTTCTGAAGATCTTCAGATATAATAAGAAAATGTACGCAAGTTGCTTTCAACATTGCTAGTCGCCAGGCTGCCATTCTGTGAAGATAGGCAGGGTTTCCTTGGTAACTTCTGTATGAAATACAAACATCACAAACTGAATAAGAGATGGAAATGGACAACTCTCTACAGCAATCCCTTTCTACTCTACTAATTCCTGCTGTTATTATGCCTCAAATCTATACACCCCAGTCTACAAAATACAGCATAGCTTTCATTATAGTCACACGTGCCGTACCAAAATAAAATACTGGAAACAGTATCTGAGTGGTTAATAACTGTTTACAAGTATTCCTCAGTTCCCAGCCTCAAATTTAATACAGCCGAAGTTTGGAATTAATATCAGTTTGCTGCCACTTGTGTGACTGTGGGAATCACTGAATGTGAAATTTGTTATCTATGATGTGTTAAGCCCTTAGGTGTGAGATACTGTCTTCCACTCTACTTTAGGAAAAGTAATTCTCTTATTCTATTCAAATGTAGTTTGGTTGGATGGATGGCCACTAAACCAAGGGTGAATTTGCAGTTTAGTAAAGGTCTATGTTATAAAGATGAACATTCAGGTTGTCGAACACCTAAAAGTCGACACCTGAACAGCGAAAGCTGAAAACTGTGAACGGCCACTTCAGCTAATTTTTTCACAAGGAAAAAATTTGCTAGGCTGGTGGACAGTAAAATAAACTTTCAACCCTAATCAAGTGGGGGACTTCACCCGCCACACCCCCTTATGTAGGGGCTGTGGCCCCACACCCCCCCTAATGAAATATAACAACTCAGAGATCACTCTACATTGGGGAAAATGGCAAATTCCCTTTAATGGCCATTCGCGGTTTTTAGCTTTTGCTGTTTAGCTGTCGACGTTTAGGTGTTCGACAACCTAAATGTTTGTCTTTATAATATAGACCCGTTTAGTATCCATGCCCCTCATGGATACAGGAACAAGTAAATGTTCCAACATATCTTTGTTTTGCCTCCTATGGTTTATTTATATGCAAAATATAATGGCTAAAGCTAACATGAGAATGTTAAGCTAGGCTTCTTAAGGTCCTCAATGAGGATTAGCCTACTACGTACCTATAAACCTATGAATTGCCTGACTGTACACCTGGACTGGATAAAAATACTTGTTGCTCTTCTGTAATTCTTCTGTCCCCTATTCTTATATTGTTTAAGGCAATTTACACATGCGTAACGCAGTACTCAAAGATATTTTCACAGAAATAAGGCAGTAAAGAATGTGTTCCTACTTATGAAAGTAATGTTGCTAAACTTATAATGTGCTTATAGCAAGACAGCACATGGGAGATGCTGATTTTATTCACCAGTTTGTAATTATATATTTTTTGTTTTTATTGGCTTATTGGCTAATCAGTTTCTTCCACTTCAGAATGTTTACAATGGATTGTTTTGTTCTTGAAAAGAAACTATTTAGTTTATATTTTTGAGAAGTAAAGGCTAAAAGTTATGGTTTCTCAAAGTTAATGTAGAGTTTGCAATTAAATATTAATAAACATAATTAATTTAATTAAATATTTATAAAATTACCTCCTAAAATGTTCAGATATATATCCTTAGCTGCTTTCATATTTGTTATCATACAGACATCAGCAAGTTTCTACAGTGACATATCATCCATACAAGCTTAATATGATGCTGACTTGTATATAATCAATGCATTTTAAAGTTTGGTTTACATTTGAAATAGCTATTATTCATCCTCAAAGCCATTAAATTAATGTTTGAGATTAACACATTTGTTTAAATCAATGTGTATCCAATTGCAGAAATGCAGTACATGTTTAAAATTGATCGGTGCTTCTCTAATTTTCAGTAGAAAAATGTAAAACTGATCCTGACAATTTTTATGCATAGCCACAATGGCTAGACTAAGAAAAAAAGATAGTTATACGAACCTTATACAAACTGCATTTATTTTTTGTTACTGCTGGATATTTTAAATGCACATTCCATATAACACAGAGCTATTGCCAGACTTACACCTCATATTCCCCTAATACTTTTCTGCTTGATCTATTCTGTTGGCAGTTCTAGTTCAGAATTCCTAAGCTGTCAAATCACTCATCTGACTTACAGATTTTTTGGCTTTTCCATGTACACTTGCTGGGCTGTTGGTCTTCTCTCTTCACCTTCCAGAGGCATTTTCTTTAACATTTGGATTCTGTGCAAACCACAATGTGCAGTGTTTCTTGCTAGCTTATGTGCATATACTATTACTGAAAACTTCCTGCAAGGCTGCCTCTCAGTAAAACATATACGCAGTTGTTTTCAATATTGTTGCTCACCGGCCCTCCACTGCTTCCATGCCTTTGCTTCAAAGGTGGACTCAAAGCGTTATTGTTGGGCAGCACAGTGGTGCAGCGGTTAGTGATGTCACCTCACAGCTGGAACACCTTCTGCGCGGAGTCTCTATGTCCTCCCTGCATTTTGTGGACTTTCTTTGATTTCCTCCCACATTCCAAAGACATGCATCTGGAGCATTTCTCCCCAGGCCTCCACTGAAAATGGCCTCTGTCCCAGTCTGACTTTCCTGGTAAATAAATGTTAAATAAATAAATAAAATAAATTGATATTATCTTTGTTGTGATCATTACCATCCCAGATGGAATAGGACTGTGATAAGTATCTACGCTATCTGAATAGGAAAATCTCTCAGTGAGTACTCACTCAGTCATCCTTTAGCTTATCTGTTAGTGACCCTTGACAATTTTGTGCCTTTTCTGACAACCAGACTGAATGTTATTTATGAGAACACACAACTAGCACAAGTTGTGTGGCATGTAAGGCCTTGACTGCATCCCAGGAAATCCAAGTTTCATTAGAGGCTCAGACACTTTACTGAGCTGGTATGGAAGGGTGGGTGGGCCCATCATATTGGGGGTGGCAAAGTGGAACAGGATGGATACAGCCACAAACACTCAGAGGAGGGGTATTGATGTTGGAGATGCCCTGGTTGCTGCCTTACAGTTCACCATTGCTACATGTGTCACATTGGGCAGGGAACTGTGAGTCACAGTGATGATGCTGGTAGCCCATCTTCCTACTTAGGGCTGGGGTTATGACCTTGGGTTGCTGGCAAGAGCACACAATTCCTTATCCCTGTCACCTGGCAAATTTGGGGTATCCTCACCACTAGGGAATAAATAAGTACAAGTATGTTAGGGGGATGCCTAATAGGCAGAAAGACTGAGGGGGGATATAACAAAAAAATAGTTTGTTAGGGGGGATGCCTAATGAGCAGAAAGACTGAGGGGGGATTTAACAAAAAGAGGATCAGCTCATGGCATAAAGGGAGTAAGCCCTGACTCTGCTGTAGATGATTCATGTTCAGTTAGTAGTTTAAGTACCCGAACGAGCTGACTGAGGAGGTTGACATTGAATGTACACTGCTCACTCACTCATCCATTGCAGATGTTTGCCATATGGGGGACACCTAGTAGGACACATAAGTACTCACCTATTGGACTCCCAAGCTGCCCGAGCCTTCACTAACATTGCTACATCTGCACTATACATTCAAGAGGAAGGTGATAGTGATTACGAGCTCATAGTAACTGCTTAATGGAAAGGGGGTGCACATTCTGTCTTCTGAAACCATGCTAAAAGCATTTTGAATCCATTTCAAAAACCTCAGACATTAGTACTTAATTAACTAATTCTATGCATTGGTCTCCAATCTCTAAAACAAATTACTTTAATTTATCCAATGAAATTCTCATTGTCTCTTAAGTTTCAGGAATTTTCATACTCTTTTTCTTAATGGAGTACACTATATAATAAAAACAAACAGCAATAGTAGCTCCAAGACTTTGAGAAGGTGTACCCCCAAAATTCTGAGCAAGACTGTCGTAGTCTGATAAGAAATGCTGAAACTGTCTTGAAATCATTCTCTCTCAGAGTAGTCTTGAAACATGGGTGCATATTATTTTGTCCCTTAACACTCCCCTCATAAAAATCCTACATAATCTCAGCAAAACAGATCAGATGTCTACAGAATTCAAGCATCTGTTCATACTCACAAGTTAATTTTGGTACAAATGTAAGTAGGATGCCACCACTGAAACGCAAACTAGTTATGTCTCATTGCAAACCTTACCAAGAAATTCACACATTTATGTAAAAACGTCCATCATAAATCCAAACCCACTACACTCTTAAGTAAACTAAAACACATCTTTAAGGAAGTTAACTTAATAGCTGGGGGAAAAACAGCTCAAGGCAAGAGGTCTTCAAACTTTCTTCATTGTGAGCAAGCATAATAATTTTGTTCTGACTTCCTCAGGGAATTTAGTTACCTCCCTAAGCAAGCAGTCACTGTCTGCATCATAGGTTCATAGGTTCATACTAGGCTATCTGCCCTAGGGCATTTATAAGCCTAGCCAGAGTGTGTTTGGCTTTTGCCACCCATTTTAAATTAATTTTGCTATACCCTTTTTCGAGTATAGTATACTGTGTCTCTGTATAACAGTGACACAGAAGTGATACCCGGGGTAAACCTATGATCTCCCATCCACTCATCAAGATTCCTCTTGAAGAGAGTCAATGAGGGACTCTGCCTAACCTGGACTGGGATTTTATTCCAGAGTGAAGGGAGCCTCTGGGTTATGAATCTGTTCCTCCAGCATGTCCTATTTATTTCAATGCTGAGGTTCAAGTCTCTCGAGCGCGTAGCTCAATGAGATTTGGATTTTCTGAGGTGCAGCATGTCCATTAATTCCGGGTTGGACATGTCTTTATACGTCAGGCACAGATCGCCTCTGAGCAGGCGGTATGCCACTGAGTAGAGCTGGAGTTTCTTTAACCGGGTAGCATATAGCATCTGTTTGAGCCCTTTGATCCTCTTGGTGAGGTACTTTTGGGGTCTTTCCAGTTGCTGCAGGTGTCTGGTAAGGTACATCCCAAAAGGGGCATTGTACTCAATTATGGGCCTGATGAGGGATGAGTAAAGAGGCACGATGACCTCCCCTGATCTAGATGTGAATCCCTTCATGATTAGGTGGGCTATATAAAATGTTTTTCTAACCACTTTGGCCACGTGGTTGTCAAATGAGAGATTGCTATCAACTTGGGTCCTCAGGTCCCTAATTACTTCTTCTGTACTTAATGGATTACCACCTATGTGGTAATTTGTGGGCACTTTGTTTTTGCCAAAGGGGATGACTATACACTTTTTGGCATTTAGCTTGAGGCCATGGCTCTGGCACCAGTTGTCTGTTTCGATGAGGCCCTTTTGGAGGATGCTTGTGTTGGCTGGAGAGTCGATTATGGCGCCCAGTTTGCAGTCATCTGCGAACTTGGTCAGCCACAGTCCTTCCGTGTTGGCCTGTACCTCCGAGAAATATATACCGAACAAGAGAGGTCCCAGGACTGAGACTTGTGGGATGCCACTTGTAACTGGTTTGGAGTCTGACATGGCTCCAGCAATTCTAACCATGTGGGTTCTGTCCTTGAGCCAGTTTGCAAGCCATCTAGTGACATAGGGGTTTATATTTAAGCTGGTGAGCTTATCTATAATGCCCGAGTGGGGTATTGTATCGAAGGTTTTTTGCGAGGTCCAGGTAGGCTGTGTGGACCACCTTCCCCTCGTCAATGGCCTTGGTGACTGTTTCAAAGAAATCAACCAAGTTTAAGAGGCAGGATCTGCCCTTAACAAAGCCAAACTGGGTAGGATCCAGTGTCTGTAGGTCCCCAATATCTTTATTTATGAGGTCCATGATGATCCTTTCCATAGCTTTGCAGACCAAGCTAGTCAGGCTTATGGGGCGATAGTTTCCAGGATCCATTGAGGCACCACCTTTGTGGAGAGGGACCACTGTTGCTGTACACCACTCTTTGGGCACATATCCTGTAGTAAGGTTGAGATTGAACAGTAGTTTTATGTTTGGGTTTAGCTCTTCTTGGAGTTCATGTAGGATGCAGCCGGGACACCGTCTGGTCCCATTGATGCTGTGTTTTTGCTTTGGAGAGGGCAGCTCTTACCTGAGCATCTGAGATGTCAGGGGGGCAGCACTCTGCTGGGATAGATATTTGCCCTTTTGGTGGGGAGGGGGGGGGAGAAGTTTGCACTGAACCTGTCAGCTAGGATGTTGGCAATGTCTGTGGGTTTGGTGTATTTTTTGTCATTTTGGACTAATTCTGAGCATATCTGGGAATTACCACCCAGGTTCCTAACATAACTAAAGAAAGCCTTGTGATTATCCTTAGTGTCTTGTGCAATTTTTCTCTCAAAGTTGGTCTTAGACGAATTTATGAGTGCCCGCAGTTTTTTGCTAATACTGATCAGAGATGCCTTCCCTTTTTGGGATTTTGCTCTATCATGTAGTAGCTTCCTCCTTCTATTGTATAGTTTGTTTATGGCTGGGGTCCACCAGACAGGATGTCTGCCTTTGGAGGATTGGGTCTTGGTTTTATTTGGGATTGCATGATCCATGCATTCCTGAAGGTGTTCATAGAATGCATTTATAAAGGATTCTGCGGTCTGGGCCGTATTTTCCACAGGCCCGGGGGCTTTGAAGGATTCCACCTCGGTTTTGAGGAGTGTGAAATTTGCTTTAGGGAAGTTTTTCACTGTGGTTTTCAGGGCAGGGGGTGGAGTCGGGATGTGAATATCCAGTGAGATTAGTTTATGGTCTGATCTTACCAGTGAGGGATACACTTCTGGTCTTGAGCATAGAGTCTCCATGTTGGTGATGATCAGGTCCAGTATGTTTTCCCCTCTTGTGGGAGTGGTAACAAGTTGTTCCATAGCATCTGAGTTTATAAATTCTAGGAACCTTTGGGCTAGGGTGTTGGAGCTAGAGTAATGCTCCCAGTCTATGTTTGGGTAGTTGAAGTCACCCAATATAATGGTGTTTGGAGAGACCTTCATATTTTCCAGTGTTCTCAGGAAGGCCGAGTGGGGTTCCTGGGTTTGAGAGGGTGGTCTGTAGCAGGCTATAAACTGGAAAGCAGTTTTACCCACTGTTAGTTGCACATGGATAGTCTCTGATGCCTCATGCTGTGCCACCAGCCTGGAAGTGTGGGTATCTTTGACGAATATTGATACTCCCCCTCCTTTTGTGGTTCGGTCCAAGTTTTGGGGCCAAAAAGCATGGTATGAGGTATAACCTGGTAGTGCTGGGGTGCTCTCAGGAGCCTTGAACCAGGTTTCTGTTACTGCACAGATATCGATATTCTCCATGCTAAGGAGAGTTTCAAGTGCATGCATCTTGAGGTTTAGACTTCTGGCGTTGAGTAGCATTACTCTTAGTTTCTTATCCCTTGTGATACCTATGGAGGTGGGTTTGTCTTTTGAGCCTTGCCTAAAAAAGGCACTATGGGGGTAACAAGAGCCTTTGCCAATATCCGAAAGCCCAGGGATGACAGGTGCAAGCCATCCCTAGCGAAGCATCGTGGCTTGTCGAGCATGTCATCCCAGGCTGACAGGCATTGGATCCCCTTTGAATGACACCAATACTTAAGCCAATTGTTGAAATTGATCATCTTGTCTTCATATTGTGGCATCATTCTTGGTGAGGGTAAGATGCTACTCAAGGTCAGGGTCATTCCAGCCTGGGCTACATGCTCAGAGAGCTTCTCTATGTCTCTTTTCATGTAGTCCAGGGAGGTACGTCTCAGGTCATTCACATCAGCATGGGCAATGACTGAGTCATATTTGTACTTGCCTTGGCGTGACCTGAGTGCTTGTGTTATGTGGGGGATCCTAGCGCCCGACAGGCAGCTCACCGTGACCTTCTCCTTGTTCAGCCTGGTGAGCGGGACGTCAGTGTGCCTGACGATAGCGTCACCTATTACAAGTGTATCAGGTGTGTTGTTTAGCCTTAAGGGCTGTGACTGTTTGGCACACTGGCTTTGTGAGCTATGTGTTGCACGTGTTTTGTTTTGGGGTAGCGGTTGCTTGGGTGTCTGCTTTGGAGGTCTCTGCTGCTTAGGCAGATTTTTATTTAGAGCCTCCGAGTATGTTTTTGTGTGTTTATGTGTTTGGTTTGCTATCATGGTAGGTCTCTGTGAGACTGGAATTGTAGTGAGTGTGGTTTTCTTCTCCTCCTGACTGGTTTCACCAGTACTGAGTTGAGAGAGCTTAGCCTCCAGTATGGCTGTATGGTTGCATCTCTCACATGTGTTGGAATTTGTTGGGAGGAGGAGGAGAGGGTTGTCTGTGTACATGAGGCAGTTGTAACATTGCCTCAAGATTCCCAGATTCACCAGCTGGACTGGAGAGGAGATTGACAACTGACCTGTGGACATGCTAGAATAGTATTGGGAATTCCTTTATAATTGAAAAAAAGGGCCAATGGGGAACAAGGTACTCAAGGGGAGTTTGTGAGGGTGTAGTGCTTTTAATTTTTTAGTGCTGACTTATATAATTGCTTTAGTGAGCAAGTGCCAGGTAACTTGAATGCAATGTGTTACAGGTAACTTAAATGCAAAAACGACGGACAGTAACTTTCTTTCAAGTGAAACAAGGAAATAAGTACAGTAAGCAATGCAGATATCACTAGGGATCCACAGAAGCGCTGAAAAGCCGCATTTTAGGTGGAATTAGCGTTTCAGGGAAATAACAAGCAAACAAACAACAAGCATACAAACAAAGCTAGATTCAGCAGGCCTGGATCTAGTCTATGCTACAGCAAACAAGGTGTACCAATTTCAGTAAGAAACAGTTCAAATATGCAGGCACTATAAGCCTTTAACCAGAAATTCCCAGCTCAGAAGGGCAGAGTCAAGCCTCTCCTCCCACAAGAGTGCAGACCACGAACCCTTTTAATGTAAAATAACTGGCCTGAAGCCCAAGTGCTTAAACCAGAATTAATACACTTTTAGAATGGTGGACACTGAGCCCTCAATCAGCAGTTCCCAACTTAGAAGGATGTAAGCTACCTGTTCTGCCACTACAGTGCAGACCACAAACCTTCTTAATGTAAAACAACTGGTCTGAAGCCCAAGTGCTTAAACTAAAAGGCTTAGAATGAGTTACACCAAGCAGTAATAAATACAATTGAGTAATTTTAAGATGACGCAAAAGCAAAATAAAGTAGGAAGAAACACAAATACAGTAAAAGCAGATAATTTTTTTTTCATCCCCACACTTTACTTTAAATATATAAAATGAAAATAAATCACTGCCTTGCTAAACAAAATCCTTACCCAGTTCAGAAAATCTTAATCCATGTTTTTGTTTCACTGTAGAGTGTAGCTCACTCTCCCCCTCACCCACATCTATAACTTTTGTCTTCCAAGGCTATATTGCCCTATGTCTAACATCCTGCCCTGTCAAAGGAAAAAACTTCAAAGACCAATACACGTAAGGTTCAGTTAAGGCACATTTAATAACTTGCAGCAAGGACACAAAAACATGCAAATACAAGATATTGCCTGACTACTAACAGGAAGTATGCTATTCTTATACTGTTTTACAAGACATGGCCTTCTATAGCTGACGTAATCAAACACAACTTTCAGTATTGTTCTACAGCAGATGTTACTCAGATTTTCTGCTGACATGACTAGATTTGTGAGAAACTTTTTGAGAAAAACAACCTGGCCTTGGTGGGGACTAACCCGTTACGAGCTTCTATTGTATAGTTCTAATGCATGTGTTACATTTCAAGGTACTTTTCTAGCTCAGACACAAGCAAATGCTGATTGCAGTTCATATTTTCAAGCAGTCTTTGTTCTAATTATATATAGCTTCTGCAGCTGTGTTTTTTCTCACAGCACAAGCAGAACTCCTTGTCTGAGTTTCATAACATTTATACAAGTGGTGTTGTTCTATTCATTATTTTCCTGACACAAGCAGAGATCATCTGCTTCTCAGTAAATTTCCAAGGCATAAGCAAAGATTTTAGCTGCGCATATTTCATGACAATACAAGGTCAGAAAGCTTCTGCAGTTTGTACAGATTTATGCAGTGTAAAATAGCATAAATGTGTTAACCCTTTTCAAGCTCTAAATGCACTAAGCATAATTACTAATACATATACTAATACATATTTTTCTGACATTTCCCCCCTTTTAATACTTGTATTCTACTTTCAAAATAAGCATAAACAGTTTTTTCTTCTCCTAACCTCTTCCTACTCAGGATTTGCAGTTAAGAGAGTCATTCAGTTTAAACTTATGAAAGCATTTCAGTTTTTCAATAGTTCTTCAAACTCAGCACTTTGATATAAGGTCTCAGAAACTGACATGTCTATAAAGTCTTTAATCAGTCTTTTCATGCAGGGGATGCCATAATAAACACATACTTCCAGTCGGAGCATTCCTACACAAATGGCAATCAGGATGTTCATTAGGATGCTACCCCACCCCCCAAACCATTTCTGGAAAAAGTCTGTCAGTGGGTTTGGGCCTGGTTTGGTCATGGTCGACACTTGCTGAATTACCTCAAGATGATTGTCTATCTCGTGTTTATGGTCAGGAATATATGAACAGCACTCTTCCTGGATTAAAGCGCAAGTACCACCTCTCGCCGCTAGGGTGAAGTCGAGAGCCATGCGGTTTTGAAGCACTACAGTTCTCATGGCATTCAGTTCATCAGTCACCAATTCGAGAGTAGAAAAAGTTGCGTTGCTCATTACTTCGAGAAGTTTAGACAGTTTTCTCAGCTCCCAGATCGATTTCACTGCTCCATATGCTGGTAATATGCCTGCCCACGATATAACACTATCACTCAAGTCCATATGTGTCAGTCCATTGCCTATAGAATGATGGTTTTTCCAACACGCATCGATTTGTCCCTCTGGATTTACAGGTTTCTTGACGACCTCTCGGACATTTAGAATTTTTCCTCGAGGCAAAACTGCAGTGTGTCGTATGGCCGGAACCAGGTAACCCAAAAAACAACTGCCGGACCAATTCTCAGGTAACCATTTGTATGCCTTTCTGCCACACACAAAATAACAGTCCTCTACTTTAGTAGTAACCTTACTGTGAATATACACTCGCCCTGCATGAAACATTTTTCTATCAATTATAGACAGTTGTTTATAAAGAACAGAATTATGTTTTACTTCATCAAGTGTTTTGTGCATCAATCCAAGAAATGAATCATAGTTTGTATTACAATAAAAATCTGCATTGTTACCTTTAGTGTAACATTTCTAAGGAACAGTCACATTGCAGTTGCTCCAACCCACCTGAACAGTATCATTTTTATAAAAACACACAGTTCCCTTTTGTGGAACAGACATGTACAATGCTATTTTATCTTGTGATGTAATGGTTGAGGTATCATAAATCAAATTTTCCCAGGTCTCATTGACCCCTAGGGGGACCGTAGTCATTAATAACCCCCCCCCCGTATGCTGTCGGCAAAGCTGTGCAAATCCAGCAATTCAAAACATTGAAAGTCTCAGCATACACATATTTAATTGCCTGGTAAGTGTTAAAGTTTGGATGCCAGTCTATGAGTAACGCTTCACGTTTATTCAGTTCAGTCTGTGTGGCTGGGAAAAGGAAAGGCCACAGTAAAAAGATTATTGTCACTAGTACAGTTAACAGGATGATTATGCAATACTTCTGAGGAAAGGGTTGTTCTGCATTCCTGTTTCTTCTGGACTCTATCATTTTTACTCTTGGCATGTGACAAGATTTTTGTCCAGTTCAAAGTTTTTGACTAGTTTGCAGTGCGTCAGGTGGATCCAGGAGGCGTGCTCTGCTATCTTGACTGCAGTGGGTGTTGACAGAATCACTTGATATGGACCTTCCCACTTTGGTGACGCCCAATTCTTTTTCTTTATTGTCTTCACCCAGATCCAGGTACCTGGGACCACTGCCACTTCTGACGGTCTGGTTTGTTCTTTATCTGAAACAGAATTTGACTGCAACAAATGTTTAGAATTTAACAGATTTCTCATGTACTCTGCGAGTGTACAGTCGGCTTCCTGGTCTGTGGGCATGAGAGGTTTCCACTGAGGTATATAATAAGCCCTTCCAAATAGTTTTTCAAAAGGAGTCAGTCCTTTTGCATTCGGAACAGTTCTCATGCTCAACAGTGCCAGGGGCAGACAGTACACCCAATTCCTCTGTGTTTCTACTATTAACTTCCTTAGCTTACTCTTTAAAATCCCATTATGCCTCTCTACTACCCCTGCAGACTGTGAGTGATACGCACAATGATTTTTTAAAGAAATACCAAAATGTTTACTTAACTGTTGTATGGTCTGGTTTACGAAGTGTGTGCCGTTGTCACTGTAGATCCTTTCTGGAATGCCGAATCTAGGAATGATTTCTTTAATGAGAATTTTCGCCACGGTTGCCACATCTGGATTTTTAGTCGGAAAAGCTTCCACCCATCTGGAAAACATATCTACAATGACAAGACAATACTTCTTATTTTCACATTTGTTCGATTCTATAAAATCCATACAGATAGTATGAAATGGATACGGTGGTGTAGGGAAACTCCCTTGCTTGGGCTTTAACGCCCCTTGTGCATGATGTTTATTACAAACGTGGCACATCGAACAAAATTTTTTAGAGTAGTTTAAGAATCCGTATGTCGTGAACACTTGATTCACCAGCTGTACCATCCCCCCTGTTGAGACATGGCATTGCCCATGGCTCAACAAAGCTGCATATCTAAACAAATTAGATGGCAATATCGGTTTCCCTTCTTTAGAGATGTACAGCCCCTTTTCGAGAATTGTTCCTCGTTTTACCCATCTTTGTTTTTTAGCTTGCATAGTAAGTGTCTGCATTGTCTTTAACATTTCTACATCTAAAATCTCAGAGGGTTGTAATTCCTCATTCAAAAGAAATACTTCTGAAGCTGCCTGCTTTGCAACTGTATCAGCTCTCGCATTACCTTTTGAAATCCTATCCTGTTGCTTGGTATGAGCTGTGCATTTACAAATAGCTACTTTTTGAGGTAATTGAATAGATTCTAAGAGATCTAAAATAAACTGTACATGATTGATTGGTTTGCCAGTAGATGTTATCATTCCTTGATTTTTCACTGTTGCGCAAAGACATGTACAGTAGAGAAAGCGTACTGGCTGTCAGTAAAATGTTTACACATTTACCCTTTGCTAAGGTACATGCCGGTGTTAAGGCAATCAATTCTGCTCCATCTTCTACAGAAAATACTTGGGCTTTATTTTTCTTTTTGCTATTAAAATGCCTTTCGGCATGCCTAGCATATTCAAGTAATGACTGTAACCTGCTTGTACGATGATCTACCATGTGCTTTGTAATAAAACTGCTTATGGGTGCAATACTGCCTTTCAAAAATGCATTCTTTAGCTGCTGCTCATATGGGGAATTGTGTGTCTGATCTTCATGAACCTGCATTCCTCAATGGTTATTAAAACATTCTAACAGTCTGGCATAATATCTGTCAACAGTTTCGCCTTCTTGTTGGATGCATTGATTAATGCAAGTTCAGTCTGCCCTAGGCTTCCATTTCTCAGAGATACGGTCTGTAAGACCTTTCACTCTGTTGTCTAGTTCTGCGCTGCTATGTGGGAGGGGCCTGAGCGCAGCGTCATGGGGATTCCAGTCGCCACTAATCATGTGCCAATTTGGTCCCACAATTTGTCTGACTACTTTTTCTACCTCTTCTCTGTTTAAATTATAACTTAGCCTCACTCCTTGAAAATCTTCTAAGAACTTTCTGAAATTAACTTTTGGATAGGGAATTCCCTCAGTGGCTTTCCGGATGTCTTCCGGAGTCCAGGGTCTATACACTAGGATAGTTGGTTCCCGACCTTCTTGCCCTGCCTGAGGATTAGGCCCTTCTATAAGTGGGCATATTTCTTCTTCACTCATAGATCGTGAATTCCTACCCATTTGATATAGCTCAATGTCCCCTTTTGAATTACCTGCCCGTGTTGGAGACCTGATCTCAACGAGATCTCTAATAAACGGTTTCGCTTTTGTAGTGTCTCTATTTACAGTGACAGCAGGATATCGCGGGGGTGGACTAACTAGTTCACTTGCTTCATATTCTGGTAAGGGAGGCGGGGCTGATGCTATTACTAAGTTATTGTCCTCCTTATCTAAAAACATTGCTTTTTTGTTCCCTACGGTTTACTTCCTCAATCCACCTGTGTGCCTGAGGAATACCTAATTGACGTTGCTTTTTTACCCGACCTTTAGAATCGGTTTTAAGCTATTTGAAAAGTTTGATAAGCGAGGATTTTTCTAATTTACCATCAAATTCATACTTATTAACCCATTTTGAGTAGTATTTAATATTATCAGCCTGCTGTGACTGCATGTATTTCGCATCTTCGGTTAACGGTGGATTTTGGGATCTTTTTGTGCAATTATTACCCATTCTGTTCTACCCTTTTAATCTTTACATAACTCCTTATTTTTTAACATGGTACCACGGATTTTGTTATAGTCTCTTCAGAATGACTGCCTACCTGCTCTGTTTCCCTGATCTATGACAAGACAGCAATCTTTTTTGTCCCTGACTTATAAAAATATAGTCCTGACAAAAACAATGCAAATTTAGTCCCTGATCTAAAACAGAAAAAAAAATGTAGATTCACCTTACCTGAGCCTTCGTGGTTGATCACCTGGTTCGTGTAAACCCGTCCTTCAGTCACAGATCAGAAAGTGGCTGGCCTCTTTTCTATGACAATTCAGTCAGAGGGCTTTTCAAATAAGAAGAACCAATGTGGTTTCTTCCTCGTACGGTTTCAAGCCACCTGGCCTGTCTGATCTGAGGCGAAGTGAGGGTTTCCAGTCCGAAGGACCAATCTGTCAAAGGAAAAAACTTCAAAGACCAATACACGTAAGGTTCAGTTAAGGCACATTTAATAACTTGCAGCAAGGAGACAAAAACATGCAAATACAAGATTTTGCCTAACTACTAACAGGAAGTATGCTATTCTTATACTGTTTTACAAGACATGGCCTTCTGTAGCTGACGTAATCAAACACAACTTTCAGTATTGTTCTACAGCAGATGTTACTCAGATTTTCTGCTGACATGACTAGATTTTTTAGAAACTTTTTGAGAAAAACAATCTGGCCTTGGTGGGGACTAATCCGTTACAAGCTTCTATTGTATAGTTCTAATGCATGTGTTACATTTCAAGGTACTTTTCTAGCTCAGACACAAGCAAATGCTGATTGCAGTTCATATTTTCAAGCAGTCTTTGCTCTAATTATCTATAGCTTCTGCAGCTGTGTATTTTCTCACAGCACAAGCTGAACTCCTTGTCTAAGTTTCATAACATTTATACAAGTGGTATTGTTCTATTCATTATTTTCCTGACACAAGCAGAGATCATCTGCTTTGCAGTAAATTTCCAAGGCATAAGCAAAGATTTTAGCTGCGCATATTTCATGACAATACAAGGTCAGAAAGCTTCTGCAGTTTGTACAGATTTATGCAGTGTAAAATAGAATAAATGTGTTAACCCTTTTCAAGCTCTAAATGCACTAAGCATATTACTAATACATATACTAATACATATTTTTCTGATATGCCCTAATAAAATCACACCCCAAACCATCCCCTCCAGAAAACACCTCCTACTTCTGACCAATTAGCAGAATGCGTCCAACAATGCTATCTTGTCTCCTTAAAACTTTAGACTCTAAAAAATAATATCCTGTTAAATTCAGACAAAATCAACCTCACAGGAATACTCTTCATAGACCTCACTGAGACTTTGATCTCATTGACCACTACCTACTCTGTGAGAAACTGACAGAAGCAGGAATTGATACAGACACTCTACAATTGTATAGACAGATACTTCAAAATCAAAATAAGGTCTTCAATCTCTGAAAAAGCTTGTCTACACATAGAGTTCCCTCAAGGATCCACCCTTGCCCTACTGTTCTCCATCTTTATTACCACACTCCTCCACCTACCTGTTATCTTATACAAAATGACACAGTCATCTACAAATCTAGTCCCAACTTCAAAGACGTTCAGCCCCAGTGTTAAACAGAACTTTACTCATTCCATGAATGGCTTGTAAATCACAGATTAATACTTATCTCCTCCAAAACTAAAGCTGTTGTATTTGGAACTGCGTAAAGCATCTTTTATTTACCAAAAAAGTATACATATCAAAGTTAACATCAAAACATAAACAACTACTTCCTTCAAATACCTTGGGAGTTGGTTAAACTATAAACTTTACTTCCATCTACAGATTGAAAAAAATCATCTTCCACCTCTTCAGGCAAATAAAAAGTCTCCTTACCTTAGTATGCCAACAACAACAGTAATAATCAAGGGAGCCCTCCTAACCTAGATGGAATTTGACCTTCCAGTCACCATAGCAGATTCTAAAAGCTCTGCAAATCATCACTAGCAAAATATGCTTTTTCATTATAAATTCACCTCTCAAGGATCACTACTGTCTCCCTACTTCCAACTAACCCATTATTGGAGCAGAGCTCTTTAAGCTACTATATTTTGAACCATTCTCAACTCTAGCATACAAAAATAACTGGAAAAACATATTCCTGTACCCTAAGAAGCAGCTCTCAGACAACTGCCCCACTCTCCTGACCCTTAACAAACATCTTTCTCTGCTGTAGTCCCAATAATTTAGCACTCTCCTCACATTCATCTAAAACAACTGACCTCATACTCAAATGCCTGACTGCAATAAAGAAACACCATCTCAAAGAAGCATAATGCCCTTACCTCCAAAGGAGTCATATCACGTAATCACCTATCAACTTTTCTTCTCTCTTCTTCACTGAAGTCTTTGCTCCTCCATATTTTCAAGTCTCAAATATGCATGTAAAGTTTTGTACATATTTATATCTTAATTTGTTGTAACCTTAATAGAATTAATGCTCAAATATGCACAAGCTCTTGTTTTATTATTGTATTATTATTATTACATTTTTCTTGCATCTCTAAAAATTAAATGTTCATGTGTGTAACTAAAAAAATGCTTCATGTATTTCTTTGCTTCTTATATTCTGTTCATTAATTGAGATTACTTCAGCAGGAATATGTCTGAAAATAGGTATGATTACTTCACTGCCCTGGTAAATAACTGTAAACAAGCATCAGTAAATAAACTTGCCATTTCTGGTCATTCTCTAGTAACATCTTGCAGCAGTTGACATGATGTGTATTTATCCTTGAAAGAATTCATTCTGTTTTGAAGAGCTGTCTACTGTTTCTCCTGAATAAATGCTCTTCTCTTTTCTTGATTTAATTTAAGATGCAAGAATTGCAGCTGTTTTCTCTATAATGGTTTCTTGCTGCTCAGAATGTATTTGTAATGGATTTTGTAGTCTCACTGTCTTTGCAAGGACTATAGGTGTTAGACATTTGATAGTTTTATCGTACCAGAATTCTGTCTTTTCTGACTTCTTGTCAAACTTCCTTAACATTTATTATGACCTCTGGCTGAAACAACACTGTAAACATTGGCAACATAATGGAGTCCTCCTCCCTTTAGTGGCTGTAAAAGAAAGGTTCTGCAGGTTGTCACAGTGTTTCATATACCAGTAAAGCTAAATAGTCTGGCTTTGCACTAGCAACAAAAAATCTTATCTTAACTATTTCAGATTGAATTAGTCTTTCCACTTCTCCTTTGGATTGTGGATATGTCAGACTGGTAGCAATGTATTTAAACTCACATTTTTGTGAAAGGAAATACTGTGCTACCGCTATAGTTGCCCTTTAAACAGAAACTTATCATTCGCACTTTTGCTCCATGCCTGTCAGGAATTTCATGTGTTTTTTGCATGAATTGTGTAAAGCATGTTATACACTTTACAGTTCATTACACTCATCTTTGTCTGTTGAAACATTCCTGGTCAGGACATAATATTGTGTACTCTTTTTTGTAAATATCACAGTTCCAAGATGTTCGCCATGACTGCCTCCAGGATTTTGTCACAAAGCTCTGTACTATTTTTGCATTTAAAGTTAATCTCATCATGGCATACATAATATATCCGAATCTGCAATGGTAATTTATTTTTTCTTCCGTCCATCCTGATCTTTTAATGTATTTCAGCATTTTCATTTCCACATTAGTCTCTGTATACTTTCTGAGGTCTTCCATCATTCTTACCTTCTTTCTGATGTTATTAGGAAGGAACTTCTGCATATTACTTAAGTCTTCATTCAGCAGTTTTTCCTGGCATTGCCTTAAGTAAAGCCTGGTCTAAACACTTGCATTATGTGACTCTCTTCCTGGTATATATACAATTTTCAAATCAAATGTCTGCAAAATTAGTATAATTCTTTGAAGACATAATGGTGTTTTATGTAGTGACTTCTGACAGATAATGACTTTTCTCCCATACACATACTTGTCAAAATTTTCACCACCAAACACCACAGCTTGAAGTTCCATTTGAACACATCTTTCTTGTGCCTCGATAAATGTCCTGGAACCATAGGCAATCTGTTGTCTTTGTAAAGCAGTATTAATCCTTTACCAGACTTACTGATGTAATTCTTGCAGTAGTAGGACTTATACTTTAATAATGAAGAGATGGTGTTCTGTCACCAATTCATTCGGAATTGCGAAGCCGTTGTCTTTGCCATACTGCCAGAGCCATACTTTCTCTTTCTAAACAAATAATTTCAAAGGAATAGATACTTTTGTTAGGTTTTGAATAAAGACAGGTAACTGTTTGATGATCTTTCCATTTGGACTAATACTATTAATTTCTCTTGATAAGGTTATTTACTCATGCCAAAACATGTCTCATCTAACTGACGTTAATCACACAGAGATGATATTTTTTCTTTGTTCAGTTTGACGTTATTTTGTCTTATTCTTTCCAACAATTTCTACAGTCTCTCACCATGCTCAAATTTTGTTTCACTCCCAACCAGTATATCAATAACAATGTTCATAACCCCTTGCAGATCCTTAGTAATCTCTGGAACTGTTCTTGTAACCCCTATGTGCTTCTGCCTCTTCTGTTTCCAGAAATCACATATCTATGACATTCAAAAATTATTCTTGTTCTGAAACAATTAGAAACTAAGTTATCTAGATGTATATTGGTATCAATTACTTGCAAAGCATTTCTCAGACCATACTCTTTTCTCTTTGTTTTACACGTTTTGAAATAATTCAGTAAATCATACGTTTTGTGCATTTGTTCATGACTGATGAACAAAATATAGAAAGTCCTTCTTATACAGTTCAGCTTATAAAGAAAGGGATTGCATCCAGATCTAGAAAAGTTATTGCCCCCCTTTACTCAGCCCTCACTAGACTGGTCATTGATTAAAATGTTCCCTTTGGCGTGTATCTGTCCAGAAGCATTCGACAACTGGAACACCCACAGAGATACCTTACTAAAATGATACAAGGCCTAAATAATATGCTGTACTTTTACCGATTCAAAGACATTTCACTATACTTGGTACCCTACAGAATACTTAGAGATGACCTGTATCTGGCATACAAGTCATCCTCCAACTCAATACTGATGGATTTACTGAACATCAGCAAGTCAAATGACATCAGAAACACTCAGTATAAGGATCTAAACCTTTTTTGTAACATAGGTTCATAGGTTCATAGGTAGGTACTAGGCTATTAGCCCTAAGGCCTATATAAGCCTAGCCAAAGGCACCCTGGCTTTCGCCACCCAAGAAAATTATTTTCCTGTGCCACTGTCGAGCAGAGCCACAGAAGTGATCCCCCGGGGTGAATTTCCTATCTCCCATCCAATCATCAAGATTTTTCTTGAAGAGTGCTAATGAGGAGCTTTGTTTGATATAGATAGGTAGTTTGTTCCAGAGTATTGGAAGTCTCTGGGACAGGAATCTATCCCTCCAGCATGTTCTGTTTATTGTGGTGACAAGGTTTAGGTCCGTAGACCATGTAGCTCATAGGGACTGGGATTTCTTTAAGTGGAGCATGTCTAAAAGCTCTGGGTTTGACATAGCTGTGTGTGTTAGACAGAGATCGCCTCTGAGTAGGCAATATGCAATGGAGTAAAACTGCAGATTTTTGAGACGGTCTGCATAGGGCATCTGTTTGAGGCTGGTAATCCTCTTTGTGAGGTATTTCTGTGGCCTTTCCTGTTGTTGTAGATGTCTTCTGAGGTACATACCAAAAGGGGCTTTGTAGTCTATAATGGGTCTAATGAGTGATGAGTAGAGGGGAACAATGACCTCTTTTTTCCTGGATGAGAAACCTTTTGTGATGAGGTGTGCCATGTAGAAGGATTTCCTGACTACTGTGGTGATGTGATTATCAAAGGAGAGACTACTGTCCACCTGTGCCCCAAGGTCTCTTATCACACTTTCAGTGTTAAGTAGACTACCGCCTATGTGGTAGTTCATGGGTACTGAGTTTTTACCAAAAGGGATGACAATGCACTTTTTGGCATTGAGCTTGAGGCCATGGCTTTGACACCAGGCATCTGTCTCAGCGAGGCCCTTTTGTTGGATGTCCACATCTTTTGGAGTTTTGATTATGGCTCCTAGTTTGCAGTCATCTGCAAACTTCGTTAGCCAAAGACCTTCTGTGTTGGCCTGTAATTCAGAGAAGTAGATACCAAACAGGAGAGGACCCAGGACTGAACCCTATGGTTCTCCACTTGTCACTGGTCTGAAGTTGGATATGAAGTCTGCTACTTTCACAGTGTGGGTTCTGTCAGTGAGCCAATTGGCAACCCATCTTGTGACATAGGGATTTATACCTAGTTTAGTGAGTTTATCTATAATTCCAGAGTGGGGGATGGTGTCAAAAGCCTTGGCGAGATCTAGATAGGCTGTGTGAATCACCTTACCCTCATCTACGGCTTTGGTGACTGCTTCAAAGAAGTCTTTCAACTTTAGGAGACATAATCTGCCTTTTATAAACCCGAACTGGGTGGGGTCCTGAGTTTGGAGATTACCAGTGTCATTGTTTATAAGTTCCATGATGATACATTCCATAGCCTTGCAGACCAGGCTCGTTAGGCTAATGGTGCGGTAGTTTCCGGGGTCTGTGGTGGCTCCCCCTTTGTGGAGTGGGATAACTGTCACTGTGCGCCATTCAGTGGGCACATAGCCTGAGGTGAGGCTATGATTGAACATGGTACTTAGGTAGGGTGCCAGTTCGTCCTGTAGTTCATGTAGAACACAGCCTGGGATGTCGTCAGGTCCCATGGATGCTGTGTTCTTGGCTTTGGATAGTGTGTTTTTTACCTGTGCAGCCATGATTACAGGAACTTTGCATTCTTCTGGTATAGAGATGGGCCCTTTAGGGGATGACAGGGGGGTAAAGTTAGCACTGAACCTATCTGCCAGGATGTTGGCAATATCAGTTGGTTCTGTATATTTAGTGCCATTGTGCTGTAACTCGGAGCAGATCTGAGTGTTGCCATTGAGATTCTTGACATAGCTATAGAATGCTTTGTGGTTGTCTTTAGAGTCAGTGGCTATTTTGTTTTCATAACTAGTTTTGGAGGATTTTATGAGGGATCTCAGCTTCTTACTGAGGCTGACCAGGGAGTTTCTCCAATCATGGGATTTTACTGTTTTTTGCAACAGTTTCTTTCTTCTGTTGTAGAGTTTGTTTATGGCAGGGGACCACCAGATTGGCTTCCTTTTTTTGGAGGATAGCGTCTTGGTTCTGTTAGGGATTGCATGATCCAGGCACTCGTGTAAGTGCTTATAAAGTGCATTTGTGTAGGATTCAGCAGTCATACCTCTATTGTCTGTCAGCATGGGTGTCATGAAGTTTGCCACTTCTGTCTTAAGAAGCGTGAAGTTGGCTTTGGAGAAATTTTTTACTGTGGTTTCCCTGATGGGGGGTAGGGGGGGGATGTGGATGTCTAGGGTGATTAGCTTGTGGTCGGATCTGACTAACGAGTAATTGACCTCTGGTGTGGAGCACTGGTTGCCCATGTTGGTAATAACCAGGTCTAGGATATTGCTGCCCCTGGTGGGGGTGTGGATAAGTTGATCCATGGCATTGGAATTTATGAATTCCAGAAAACGTTGAGCACAAGATTTGGTACATTAGTAGTTTTCCCAGTTAGTGGTAGGGTAGTTGAAATCACCCATTATTAGGGTGTTAGGTTGTACCATAATATTTTCCAGTGTATTAAGAAATGAGGAGTGGGAATCCTGGGGCATGGTGGGGGATCTGTAGCAAGCTACAATTTGGATTGCAGTCTTGCCCAGAGTTATTTGCACTTGGATAATCTCGGATGCATTATGCAGAGCAACTAGCCTGGAGGTGTGGATATCCTTAATGAATATGGACACAGCTCCACCTTTAGTGTTTCGGTCCAGGTAAGGTGGCCAAAAGGTGTGGTATGAATTATAGCCTGGTAATGCAGGGGTACTCTCTGAAACCTTGAACCAGGTCTCTGTCACTGCACAGATGTTGATGTTCTCCATTTTAAGGAGTGTCTCGAGTGAGTGCATTTTGAGGTTTAGACTTCTAGCATTGAGTAGCAATACCCTCAGATTCTTCTTGCCTGTACCTGTTAGGGTGGTGAATTTGTCATTTGAACCTTGCCTAAAAAAGGCACTATAGGGGTGGCTAGAGCCTTAGCCAGTATCCGGAATCCCAGGGGAGACAGGTGCAGGCCATCTCTGGCAAAGCATCGTGGTTTGTCGATCATGTCATCCCAGGCAGTCAGATACTGGATCCCCTTAGAATGACACCAGAAGCGTAGCCAATTGTTGAAATCAATCATTTTGTCCTTGTACTGTGATATAATTCTGGGTGATGGCAGGATGCTACTCAGGGCTAGGGTCATACCTGCCTGGGCTACAAGATCAGACAGCTCCTCCATGTCCCTTTCCATGTAGTCCAAGGAGGTACGTCTCAGGTCAGTCACAGCAACATGGGCAATGACAGAGTCATATTTGTACTTGTTGTGGAGTGACCTGAGTGCATGCATTATGTGGTGGATCCTGGCACCTGACAGGCAGCTGACAGTAACTTTCTCCTTGTTTAGCCTGGTGAGTGGAACATCAGTGTGCCTGACTATAGAGTCACCTATGACTAGAGTGTTGGGTACGTTGTTATGCCTTATGGGCTGTGGTTGAGTGGCACACTGAGTTTGTGGGCTGTGTGTCATTTGGGTTGTGTTGGGGGGTGGAGGTTGCTTGTGTTTCTGCTTTGGAGGTCCCTGTTGCTTGGGCAGGTTTTTACTGAGAGCCTCCGCGAATGTAGGTGTGTTTTGTGTTTCTATGTGTGTGTTTTGGTGGTGTAGGTTTTGAGGGACTATGTGCTGAGTGTGGTGTGGTGCAAGTGTTTACCTTCTCCTCTTGACTGTCTAGTCCAGTCTTGGGTGAAGAGAGCTTTGCTTCCAGTTTGGCTATATAAGTGCATCTCTCACAGGTTGTAGTGTTGGGTGGTAGGAGAAGAGGGTTGACTGTGTACATGAGGCAATTACTGCATTGCCCCAAGATGCCCAGATTCATCAGGTAGACAGGAGAAAACACCGGGAGCTGACCCTTAGACATGCCTGGATAGGTGCTTATTTGTTAAGTACTAGAAACTGTTTTCCTCTAGACAGTGAAGAAAGTTGAGTGCTGTAGTAATTTGTAGCTTATTTAGTGCTTACAATAAGGTCTGAACAAGTGTTGAGCTCAAAGAAACAGACTTGAGTGCTGAAACAAAAAACTGGCTAGTTCTAAGAAACAAAATTAAGCTAGAAGGCTTCCCTCCAACACAGAAAGGCTTGGGGGCCTAGAAGCCTACAAATAGTCCTGGACACAGCAAATCTATATCCAGACTAGACTACCCACAGGAAAGGCAGGAAACAAGCTTAGAAATTTTTTTTTTTTTTTTTTTTTTTTTTTTTTTTAGTGGAAAGAGAGAAAGGAGTAGCAGAAACTAAGCTGACTGGCCTTCTCAAATGTTCTCCCTGTATTGGGTAGAATGAGGTAATGACACTAGAGTGGGAGGAGGGTCCCAGATCAAATTTACAGTAGGGGCGGGCAACTGCAAAGCCACCAACTGCAGAAATGTTTCTCACAGCAGAAAAGCAGCAGTGAGACTTTAAATGAAAGTTTTAAACAGCTAAAGGAGCCTCTAGAGAAAGCGTTTAACTGCAACAAGTTATCAGAAACAAACAACCTAACAGATGTTTAATAAAAGTGGACAATTTTTAGTTAATACCTCACACACAGTGAAACTAGCTAGAAAAATATACAGTACACAAAGTGCTATAAATAACTTGAACAAAATAAGCAAAAAAACAGGATACTTAATGTTATATATCATAGATCCGAGTTTGCTCAGTGTCCTTCCTTTGATTAGCTCAGTGTGAAATGGCAGAAACACTCACAACTTAACTTCTTAGGTAACAGAAAGTTGAAACCTGAGACAACTTTTAAGAAATAAAAAGCTCAAAAGAACCAATGAGGTGCTTAGTCTAAGCTGTAGTCCAGGTGACCTCAGTCAGCCAATGACCTTAAACAATTTTCTCTCACTGAAATGCCTGATGGCTTTGGCTAAACCAAGATGTGCCTGAATATGTGCTCAGACACACAGCCTCCACAGACACTAGGCCCAAATACAAGCCTGAATATGGATAATGCTACAAATATCCACACTACTTAAACAAACTGCAGAAATGTTTCTCACAGCAGAAAAGCAGCAGTGAGCCTTTAAATGAAAGTTTTAAACAGCTAAAAGAGCCTCTAGAGAAAGCATCAGCAGAACAGTTTGGAGGGAAAGATTTATCTCATAAAGGATACTGGTGTGCTGGAACAGACTCCTCACCCATGTAAAACAAAACTCATTCCTGTCCATATTCAAGCACAACTTGGGTCTATACATAGGAAACAGAAAAATTTATCCCAGGATTGCTCCTGTACTTCTAATAGACAGAGTCAACTCATAAATGGTTTATTCCATGCATGGGTACCCTCAAATTAAATACAGTGCAATCCCAGTTATTTTCTCAAAGGGTAATATATAATAATAAACCATGAGATGGATAAGGTCAACCTAACACCAATGGGATAGATTAATTCAAGCACCGGTAGGTAAATTGGTTAGGCTTAAAGTTTAACTTAAAGTTTCTGTCACAAAGTTCTTCAGCATTGTAAACCACTGTCTTTCTCATAATCCCAGTGTCATTATTTCTCTTTCTAAACTAATCATTTCAAAGGAATATATACTTCTTATAAGTTTGTAATAAACTTGAATAACTGTTGGATCATTCTAATAAATATTATAAATGCCTTTTTGATGATCTTTCCATTTTTACTAATGCTGTTAATTTCTTTTGATAAATTTGAAACCCGTGTGTGAAAAAACATGCCATATATATTTGACATTAATTACTTATAGATGGCATTTTTTTCTACATGTAATTTGAAGTTATTTGTCCTATCTTTTCCAACAATTTCTTCAGTCTCCTCATGCTCCAATTTGGTTTCACTCCTAACCAGTATATCATTAACAGTGTTCATAATCCCTTACAGTTCATCAGTAATCTCTGGAACTGTTCTATGAAGTAACACAGGTGATGACAACAATAGAAAACATCATTCTTTGATAATCTGAAGCTTCCTAACTCTGTTCTATGTATGCATCTTGGAACTGTCTGGATTAAGTCTGATTTACTAGAAGGCCCAGTCAGAATAAATAAATGAGAGATATTTAGTGTATCAGCCCAGTAATTAATTTTCTTGTAACTCTTATGTGCTTCTGTTGACAGTGCATTCAGTACTCTAGTGCTTGTTCTTAAACAATTAGAAACAAAGTAATCTGAATTCTTATTGGCATCAATTACTTGCAAAATATTTCCCGGACTTTCTTTCTGTCTCTGTTTTACACATTTTTGAAATGATTTATTAAATCATATTTTCTGTACATTTGTTCACTGATTAAAAACTATAGAAAATGCAATATAAAAAGCCCATCTATATTGTTCAGTTTATAAACAAAAGGATTGCATCTAGATCTTGAAAAGTCATTGCCCCCCTTACTCAGCCCTCATTAGGCCGATGATTGAAATTAATGTTCCCTTTGATAGGTATCTGCCCAGACACTTTCAACACCCACTGAAATTCCTTACTAAAATGATACAGGCCCTAAACAGTAAGTCCTACATTTACCGAATCAAAGACCTGTCACTATTCTCAGTATCCTACAGACTGTTTAGAGGTGACCCGTATCTGGCATACAAGGCATCCTCCAACCTAATATTGATGGATTTACTGAGCATCAGCAAGTCAAATGACAACATAAATATGTGGTCTAAGGATCAAAGACTCTTCCACAACATCAACAGAACAGTTTGGCGGGTCAAGTTTATCTCATAGACGATACCGCTGCACTGGAGCAGACTCCTCGTCCACATAAAACAAAACTCCTTCCTGTCCATATTCAAGTGAAACTTGGATTTATGGATGAGAAACAGAAAATTTACCCTGGGACTGCTCCTTATTACTACTGATGGACAGATGCAGCTCCTAAATAGTTTACCCCATGCAAGCGTCACCTCAAAATAAATATGGTATGATCTTAGTTATTCTCACTAGCGGTAATATACAATAATTGACCATGGGATGGATAAGGCCAACCTAACACCAAATGTGATAGATTAATTCAAGCACTAGGTAGGAAATTGGCTAGTTTCTAATTGGCTACCTAGCAAATCTGAAGACAGTGTATGTTGGAGAGTAGTTATTTACTGCTGGAGACTGGATATGTTTGAGTTCCTACTTATAAAGAATTTAACTGATACAGGCTGTTTTGTTTTGCAGATTTGACTTTTGTGGGAGTAAAAATCAGTTTTACATTTGGATAAGGTTTCCTTTCCTTTCCTTTATCATAGAAGAGACAGAAAAAAATCACCTATATAGAAACTTGAAGTAGACCTATATTTTCCATGGTGGATCCTTTTACTTGAATTTCACTCATGTCTAAGACTAGATAGAACCCAGTTTCTAACACAGAAGGAATGAAACACCAAGTTTGAATAACAATGTTTTATTATTGACATTTCTCTTGCTGAAGAGACCACTGTATTTGTATTCAATGATATTATAAATGTGAAGAGAGAAATATATCTGGAAGACAGATGGAAAGGAGTACAATTTTCAGTTTTGTCCTTGAGGAGCAAGCATTTACTTAGGGATAGAAGAATTTGGTCCTAGTGTAATTCTGTGTTATGACAATATGCTGTCAAGTAGATTATTTACTCCTAGAACACAACTACTTCAGCCAAACAAAATCTCCCATATGCAGTCCTTATAGAACATACATTTTTAGTTTTGATGTTTTAGCATGTGTGTTTGAGGAAGTGCAAACAGACATGAATTTTCCATTGTTATTTATTACTGAAAAATATTTTTTCATCTTGCTGTGTAAAGCATTTTCAAAGGATCATAGGAGGTTACTAGGCTAATGGCCCCAGGGCCCTTTCAAGCCTAGCCAGTTTCAACCCCCGTTCCCAAGGGCTTTGTTTAACATGAATAGGAAACTTGTTCCAAAGTAGGGGCAACCTCTGTGAGACAAATTTGTCTCTATAGCAAGTTCTTTTGATGTCACATACCAGGTTTAGGTCCTTTGAGTGAGTCACCCATGTGCCATTTGACTTATGAATGTGCAGCATTTCCATTAAAGTTGGGTCAGAGATTGCTCTATATACAAGGAACAGGCCACCTCTGAGCAGTCATTATGACACAGAGTAAAGTGATAATGATTTCTGTCCGTCTACATAAGACATATCTTGAAGACACTGAATTTTCTTTGTAAGGAACCTTTGTGGTCTCTCCAATTACTGCTGGTGCTTGTAAAGGAACATAACATAGGGAGCATTGTACTCTATTATTGGCGTGATGAGGGTAGAGTACAGGGAATTATAACCACTTTTTGTTTGGAGGCAATGCCCTTACTTATAAGATGAGCAATATAAAATGCCCTTCTTATCACTGTGGAGACATGGCGATCAAAGGTAAGATTGTTGTCAACCTGTGTGCCCAGGTCTCTCACCACTGACTGTATGCTTAGGGTATTGCTACTGATGTGGTAGTTTGCTGAAACATCACCCTTGAGGAAGAGGATGATAATCACAACTCTGCAGGAGTGCTACAACTCTCTTCTGGTTTCACAACTACCTCTGTGACTGAAATCAAGCTGTAAAGTAGCAGGATGATCTCTCCTTACTCTTACCAGTTACAGTAGATGGTGCCCAAGGTTTAATTTTGGGCCCACACATCTTTACAATTTTCACCAGAAAACTCCATACTGCAACTAACCTAGCAAACATAATTCAATATACAGATGACTCTACCCTAATCTGCACTGCACCCTCCTTGCCACAACTTCAAGGCCAGAAATCCTTCTCAGACAGAATCTTACCTCTCCAACTATCAACTAATTCTAAATCCAAATAAAATCAAATTAATACTCTTCTGCAACAAAAAGTCCAACAATCAAGCCATGCACCACTCTTTCTCATCTACTCAGCCAATGGAAGCAAAATAGAACCTACCTCTCATACCAAACTACTCAGTGTCACCATTGATAACTGCTTAAGATTTGATAAACATGAAGCACTAATAGTTAAAAAGACACACATTAAACTTGGGTTGCTCTACAGAGCCAAGCCATTCCTAACAAACACCACCAGTCACTCCATTGCTAGGACCCACCTTCTGTTCACCTTGTTATATGCTTCTCCTGTTTTTACTAACCTTAAAAAAACTGACCTAACTGGACTGGAAGCCTGCTACCAGAAAATCACCAAATTTGCCACAAATTTATCATATAGAGCTCACTACTGCACTGCGCTCCACCAACTAAACTGACTCACACTACCCAGTCTGCTAATCCTCAAACAAATTACAATTGCCTTACCATTACTAACAATCCTGAAAATTGCCCAGCTCACCACAATGTCATCCAACGCTACTCAAATAACAGAACACTAAGGTCTACTGACAAATCCCTTTTAAAGGTCACTAAATCTAACAACAGCTTTGGTGATTTACTCCAACCAAATTTCCAAAGCCTGGAGCTCCATCCCTCAGCATATCCAAAATACTGCTAACCCAACAAAGTTTAAACAATTTCTCAGAGCTCACCTAGCTGACACCTGGCTTTGCTCATGTACCCCCCCAGCTAAACTATGTAGTTTCACTTGTTTTCGTATCCATTTATCTATTTTCTAATCAATTTCACCTCTAGACTCTATTCTTCCACCCCTCCTCTTCTACCTTCCCACCACCATCCTCTCTACTTAGCTCCTCTTTTAACTTTAGACAGTTCACCCCATTTCCCATCATTCACTTCAAACAACATAATGTATAATTGTTCTGCTAATAAACTGTCAATCACATTGCTGTAATCCCAAAATGTTCATTTTAGGCTAATGTAAACTAATAAGCATTATTGTATATGATTGCATTACTATTGCTTTTGGTTTTCTACTGTTTTGTACTGCTTTATTGTTGTTTACTATGTACTTACATGTGGATCTTTTCTCCCTGGGTCTCCCCTGAAAATGGGCTAACAGCCGAGTTGGAGCATGACTTTGGCATCAGTCATTACTCCACGTAAGACCTTCTTGCAGGATGTTGACATCACTAGTGGTTTCAATGATTGCACCCAGTTTGCACTGCAGTCATAATCAAACTTTGTCAGACACAGCCCTTTAGTTTTTGCTTGTATTTCAGATAAGTAGATTCTGAAAGGTAGGGGGCCCAGAACCGATCCTTGTGGGACACCACTGGTTACTGTCCTGCTGGAGGAGGTGGAGTCCCCTATTTTGACTGTATAAGTTCTAACAGTGAGCCAGTTTGCAACCAACCTGACAATATATAGGTTGATGCCCAGCTGAGTGAGTTTATCAATGGCGCCTGAGTGGGGGATTGTGTCAAATGTTTTGGCTAAGTCTAGGTAGTCTGTATGCACAGATTTGCCATCATCTAGGGCTTTGATGACTGCCTTGAAGAAGTCCACCAAGTTTAACAGACATGATCTCCCCTTGACAAAGCCAAACCAGGTGGGGTTGAGTGGCGATTTCCTATATCTTTGTTAATAAGGTCCATGATGGCCTTGCAGATAAGGCTGGTCAGGCTAATGGGCCTATTGTTCCTGAGGTCTGTGCATATGCACCATCTGTGTGCAAAAGGATGATGGTAGCTGTTTTCCATTCTGCTGGGACGAAGCCAGTGCTTAGGTTATGATTGCAAAGCATGCCCAATGATGATGTTAATTCCTGTTTTAACTCCTGTAGAATACAGCCCAGGATGTTGTCTGGTCTCAGAGAGGCTGTGTTTTTGAACTTGGAGAGGGCATTTAAGAACTGCTCCTTGGAGATACTAGGTGGGGGACAGGTTTTAGGGATGCTTTGGGGTATATGTGGCAGGATCAGGGAAGTGAAGTTTTCACTGAACCTGTCAGCCAGCAAGTTTGTTATATCCACAGGTTCTGTATATGTAGTACCATTAACTGCAAGTTCAGAGCAAATCTGGGGCTTACCTTTGAGGTTACAGATGTAATTAAAGAACACCTTGTGGTTATCCTTAGTTAGGGAAGATAGTTTGGATTCATAGTTAGCTTTGGACAACTTCACTAGGAGTCTTATTTGCTTGTTTAAGTTGAGGAGAGAAAGTTTCCAGTTTTGAGACCATTCCTTCCTATTCTTAGACTGAAATTTCTTTATCTTAGTGTATAGCCTATTATTGGCAGTTGTCCACCTGGCAGGTTTGTTTTTTCTTGAAGATCTTTGTTTGGTTCTGTTAGGTACAACAGAGTCAATACAATTGTACAGGTGCTGGTATAAAGCATTGGTGCATAATTCAGCATTGGTGTCTGCTCCATCAGTGAGGAAAGGGGCTATGAAGCTATTTATGCCCTAGGTGTGAGTGTGTGCGTGTGTGTGCCTTCTGTGGAAGGTTGGGTGCCGGGCTGGCAATTCAAGATCCTAGTGTATAGGCTATTAATGGCAGTTGTCCACCTGGCAGGTCTGTTTTTTCTTGAAGATCTTTGTTTGGTTCTGTTAGGTACAACAGAGTCAATACAATTGTACAGGTGATGGTATAAAGCATTGGTGCATAATTCAGCATTGGTGTCTGTTCCATCAGTGAGGAAAGGGGCTATGAAGCTATTTATGCCGTTATGTAATATGTTGTAATTGGCCTAGGAGAAGTTTTTTAGTCAAGTTGTTGCTAAGGGGGGGGGGGGGTCTTGTGTTATAGTTACTTCTGGCGAGACTGAATTGTGTGAGGATTGTGCAGCAGTGCCCCATGTTGGTGAGCACCAGATGTAGGATGTTGGAGCCCCTTCTGGATGTGTCAACCAGTTGGACCAGGGCATAGGAGTTAACAAAGTTCAGAAACCTTTGGTCAAGTGAGTTAGAACATGTATAATTTACCCAGTCAATGGATAGGTAATTAAAGTCACCCAAAACCAGGGTGTTTGGTTGTATGTTGATTGACGCAAGGAGATGCAAGTAGGATGAGTGGATGTCCTGATTCATAGAGGTGTCCTATAGCTGACAATGACCTGAAGAGGGGTCTTACCTACAGTCAATTGCACCTGAAGTAATTCAAGGGAATCTTGCCTTTCTAGAGGTGTACCTATCTTTAATGAATATTGATACACCACCTCCTTTAGTTCTCATGCTCTCAGTTTGTGGTTTGAATATGTGGAAGGGAATATAACCTGGTATAGCTGGGGTGCTGTCTGTAGCCTTAAACCAGGTTTCAGTGACTGCACAAATGTCAGCATCTTCCAAGGTGAGGACTGCTTCTGGTAAATGCAATTACTGGCTTAGACAATTAGCATTTAGCAGCATAACCTTGAGGTTGTTTTTAGGGGACATTTTTATGTCAGAAATTTTGTTCTTGTGACATTGCTTAAAATGGCACTATGTGGGTGGCAAGAGCCTTGGGCGGCCACAGTGGTGCAGCGGGTAGCGTTGCCACCTCACAGCAAGAGGTTCTCCGGTTTGATCCTTGGCTGGGGTGCCTTCTGTGTAGAGTCTGCATGTTCTCCCTGTCTTCCCCTTTGAATGACACCAGAAACTAAGCCAATTGTTGAAGTCAATCATTTTTTGTTTGTATTGAGGTAACATCTTAGGCGAAGGTAAAATGCTGCTTAAGGGTAGGGACATACCTGCCTAAGACACATAATCAGAGAGCTCAGTCATGTCTCTCTTCATATAGTTCAGTGAGGTATGTTTCAAGTTGTTCACATCAACATGGACTATGACAGATTCATAACAGTACCTGTTGTTGTGAGAGACTTGATTGCATATGGGATTTGATGGATCCTGGCACCTGACAAACAGCTGAATGGAACTTTTTCCTTATCCAACCTGTTGAGAGGGACATCTGTGTGTCTCACAACTGAGTCATCTATGACAAAGATGTTTCTTTTTGTGTTATGCCTTAGGTGCTTGACTGGTGAGACACTGGTGTGTGATATATTATGTGTACTACTTTCTGCAGAGGATGTATTACGTGAATCGTGCTTGTGTTTGTGTTTTGCAGGTCTCTGATGTTTAGGTAAGCTTCTGGTAAGGACCTCCTCATATGTAGGTTTATGTGTTGTTGGCTTGGAAGGTGCAGGAGATGAGGTCTGCATGCTGCCAAACTGCTTAGTATCAGAAAAACTGACTGGTGAGTGAGAGAGCCTAGATTTTAGGTTCTTGATATAGATGCATCTCTCACATAATGAATTTGTGTGGACTAGAAGAAGTGGGTTGTCAGTGTACATGAGGCAATTGCTACATTGCCTAAGAATGCCCATGTCGACCAGGGTGACTGGAGATAAGATGTTAATGTCTTGTAATCAGTCTGGAGTTTTGACTGAGAAAACTGAAAACTAGAAATTTCCAAGCTGTATTTCTTTTACACTCTTCTTGGAATTTCATCTGCTTCAAAAGTATTTCTGAAGATGGTGGCCAAAATCATTAAAGACTCGAGGAATATTGCTAAGATCATTGACAAAATTGAAGTCTGGAGCAAATAGTTGAACAATACAATAGAAAAATCACATGATTCCTAGATTATTTATGGCTTAATAACTGAAGCTAAGTAATGAAAAATATTGTATTTGCTGTAACAGCATTAATTATATGGACCACCCATGCTTTAACCAATCTTAGAATTTAACCTTTATTTATTCATCCTTTGTTTACCAGGTTAGTACTACTAGGCTATTAGCCTCTTTTCAGGGGAGACCCAAGGTGCTATTTATGCTACTAGAGAAAGTTTATCCAGGGTACAGGGAAACTTCCCCTACTCCTTAAGATAGGTGGCATGGGATTTTTTTCATCCACCTAAGTTACCACCATCTTAAGCAGATGGGATCTCATCTGAAGAACAACAATCTCAGGAGTGTGACACTCTTTGTGTTAGAAGGGGGGGGGGGGGGTAACAGAATTTCCAAACTGAGATAATTCCAGGATATAATTCACATGATTCTCAACAGGTACTGTCTTACAGCAACCGCTTAAACTGTCATGTCTGATAATGGCATTCTACCAAACATAAATCTTCCTGAATATTCAAAGAAAACAAAAATACTCCATCCAAAGCAGACACCTTAGAATGTAAAAACAAATATTCTATCAAATAATAAAATATATTTATTCCTGATCTCCATCTCCCCAATAAGAAAAGTTTCTTTATTATACAGAATGAATCAAAGTTAAATTTCAGTGTATATAATGAATACTATAAATGTTCATGAACACAAGTCAAAAAAGATTTCATGCCATCTAAATTAATCTTTGTTTCAAAATTAATAATATAGAAATGCACTTCAGAACCCTTTTCACAGCAACAAATTAGAAAATCCATGATCCCAGAATTCAGACAAATGTATTGTTGTCAGTCAGACCTCTGAAATCTTCAAAAATATTCCCTAGTCTCACCCTGGAATGATGTTCCAAAACCAATACATAAATGCCGTACGTCTTTGGTGGTGAAGTCTTACCATTTAAAATGAAATAAAAATCCAGGCCACTAACGTAGGTGAAAAATCTTTATAAATCCACAGATGAGCGCTTTCATTTGAAGAAGTCTTGGTAGCTTATTTAAAAAAAATGTATTCTCAAATATCTCCAACATTCCTACATATTATAGCAGGATATTCTCAATTGCCATTTATCTGCCCCCTTCCTTTCTGATAGATTTACCAGGGGTGACATTGCCAAGAGCATACAGTTTGAGGCAACATATATATTTCTAAGAAATATTTACTGCTCTATTCTGTTAAGGTCATGACCCCAGGTATTAGGAATATTACCTTCCTAGTGACTGTAGGTCTGGGGGGCTCAGTTGGATACCACTTATGGATTCTGTAGCTCTTTTTCAGGACTTCTTCACTTATGTGAGGAATGATTAATACACCTGAAGTTTATTTTTTCATCTCCACTTGGTGAGGAGGAATTGATTTTGATCTTTTGTGCATAAATCACTGATTATCCAGAGCAAACACTAGTTTCAAACACAGTAATTCTTATACATGTATTTGGCATCATTGCACCTTGGGCCATAGTTAGTAGCTTTGCAGTCATTCGACTGAATAAATACAACAAATCTCCAAAAAGAAATTCACTCTTGAGGCAAAACTGCAACCACTAGAATTTTATTAAAATTAATGCCAGTAATAGGTTCATAGGTTCATAGGTTTATACTAGGCTATCTGCCCTAAGGCATTTATAAGCCTAGCCCAAAGTTTTGTGGCTTACGCCACCCCTTATATGAAAAAATACTGTGCCCATTAGTTTGTTGTGCCTCTGTCCAGCAGTGACACAGAGATGATTCCCGGGGTAAACCTACGATCTCCCATCCACAGGTAAAGATTTCTCTTGAACAGAGCCAGCGAGGTGCTCTGCCTCACATGGACCGGGATTTTATTCCACAGCATAGGGAGTCTCTGAGTGATAAATCTATCCCTCCAGCACGTCCTATTTATATCCGTGCTAAGGTTTAAGTCGCTTGCTCTAGTGGTTTTGGTGGATTTGGATTTTTTTGAGGTGGAGCATGTCCATTAATTCCGGGTTGGACATGGCCTTGTATGTCAGGCACATGTCACCTCTGAGCAGATGGTATGCGACTGAATAGAGCTGGAGTTTCTTCAATCTGGCAGCATATGACAGATTTTGGAGTCCCTTTATCCTTTTGGTGAGGAACTTTGGGGTCTCTCCAATTGCTGCAGATGTCGGGTGAGATACATCCCGAATGGGGCATTGTACTCGATCATTGGTCTGATAAGTGAAGAGTACAGGGAACAATGACCTCACTAGATCTGGATGTGAATCCCTTCATGATCAGGTGGGCAATGTAGAAGGTCTTTCTAACCACTTTAGCAACGTGAGTGTCAAAAGAAAGGCCACTGTCAACCTGGGTCCCCAGGTCCCTGATAACCTCTTCTGTGCTTAGTGGATTGCCACCTATATGGTAGCTTGGGGTTACCTTGTTTTTCCCAAAGGGTATGACTATACATTTTTTGGCGTTTAACTTCAGGCCATGGCTCTGGCACCAGCTATCTGTTTCCGTGAGTCCCTTCTGAAGGATATCCGTGTCCGATGCACTTTCCACTATGGCGCCCAGTTTGCAGTCATCTGCAAACTTTGTCAGCCAAAGTCCTCCCATGTTGGCCTGTACTTCTGAGAAGTAGATGCCGAACAATAGGGGGCCAAAGACCGAGCCCTGTGGGACACCACTTGTGACCGGCTTGGAGTCTGACATAGCGCAGCCAGTTTGCAACCCATCTTGTGACATATGGGTTTACATTTAAGCTGGTAAGTTTTTCTACAATACCCGAGTGGGGTATTGTGTTGAAAGCCTTTGCAAGGTCAAGGTAGGCTGTATGGACTGCCTTTCCCTCATCAATGGCCTAGGTGACTGTTTTGAAGAAGTCGACCAAGTTCAAAAGGCATGATCTGCCCTTGACGAAGCCAAACTGGGTCGGGTCCAATGTCTGCAAGTCCCCTATATCTTTATTTATGAGCTCCATTATGATCCTCTCCATAGCTTTGCAGACTAGACTTGTTAAGCTTATGGGGCGGTAATTACCAGGGTCCGTAGAGGCACCGCCTTTGTGGAGTGGGACCACAGTTGCCGTACGCCACTCCTTGGGCACGTATCCTGTGGTAAGGCTGAGATTAAACAGCTGCCTTATGTGCGGGTTTAATTCCTCATTTAGCTCGTGTAGCACACAGCCGGGGACACCATCCGGTCCCATTGATGCTGTGTTTTTAGCTTTAGAGAGAGCAGCTTTCACCTGCGCATTTGAGATGTCTGGGAGGCTACACTCCGCTGGGATAGTTATCTTTCCTTTAGGGGGGGTGAAGTTTGCACTGAACCTGTCTCCCAGTATGTTGGCAATGTCTGTGGGTTCAGTGATTTTGTATAATTTTGGACTAATTCTGAGCATATCTGGGAGTTTCCACCCAGGTTCCTAACATAGCTGAAAAAGGCCTTATGATTGTCCTTTGAATCCATGGCAATTTTTCTCTCAAAATTGGCCTTAGTTGATTTTATGAGTGCTCGTATTTTTTACTAATAATGATCAGGGGTGACTTCCCTTTTATGGATTTTGTTCTATCATGTAATAGCTTTCTCCTCTTATTGTAAAGTTTGTTAATGGCTGGGGTCCACCAGACTGGACGTTTGCCCTTTGTGGAAAGAGTCTTGGATTTATTTGGGATTGCCTGATCCATGCAGTCCTGGAGGTGTTCATAGAAGGCATTTGTAAGGGCTTCCGCAGCTTGGGTTGTGGTTTCCACTGGCTCAGGGGCCTTGAAGGATACCACACTAGTCTTGAGTAGTGTGAAGTTTGCTTTAGAGAAGTTCTTCACTGTGGTCTTTTTTGTTTGGGGTGGGGGCTGGATGTGGATTTCCAGTGAGATTAGTTTATGATCAGATCTCACCAATGAGGGATATACTTCCGGTGTGGAGCATTTTGTCTCCATGTTTGTGATAATGAGATCTAGTATATTTTCTCCTCTCATGGGAACAGTGACTAGCTGTTCCATGGCATTTGAATTTATGAACTCCAGGAACCGTTGGGCTAGAAAGTTAGGGCTTGAGTAATGTTCCCAGTCTATATTCGGGTAGTTGAAGTCACCCAATATGATGGTGTTTGGAGATACATTTATACCCTCCAGTGTCTTCAGGAAGACCATTTAAATGTCCATTTAAAATGTTTTCATCAGAGAAAAATCCCTGACCTCATCAGATACACAGATAAAAACTCAAAGACTGTTTAAATACTAGTCACAAGGTACATTGTGACTAGTATTTAAACAGTCTTTGAGTTTTTATCTGTGTATCTGATGAAGTCAGAGATGTTTTAAATGGTCATTACTGGTGTTAATTTTAATAAAATTCTAGTGCTTGCGGTTTCACCTCAAGACTGAATTTCTTTTTGGAGCTTTGTACTCATGTCATTAAACTTGAGCCAGTACTTTCTGAGCAAGCAAGTCAAGTTAGGTGCTGCAATGTCATCTGACCACTATTCGTCAGTGAGTTTGGCCAGATGGCCGCAGTACTTCCTGGAGAGATACAGAAAATGTAATGATCACTATTTATCAGTGAGTTTGGCCAGATGGCTGCACTGCTGTCTGAAGAGATCCAGAAAATATAAAAGTTTAATGAGGGCGACCTGGGATCAGCTAACCAATGTTTCTGTGTAGTATGGTTTCAACTCCCAACACCAAAACAGGCTATTCTGTATATCTGGGGAGGTTGAGGGTTGTGTTGTCTTTTTTAAAATGTCAGTAGTTGAGAGAGCAATGACTGCTGGCCAAAAGGTAGTCAGTTTATTTTTTTTCATAGTGGTAGCTTTAAGACTTGCTAGTTGATGCCAATTGTGTTGGAATCCCTCACATTAAAAAGAAGCTTGTCATATAGTACTGGGGCAGTCTCTAAATCTGACTGACAGGTACTTAGAAGGAAGGAGAGCAAAAACTGTAACAGTCCCTGCAGTAAAGGCTTTGTTGAGGGATATGTTTGCTAAGGCCATGAAGCATGACTTTCTGATAGGATCAACCAAGTTTTGCCAAACTATACAATGTCATGACAACAAGAGAGGTAAGAACAGTTGATGCAATACCCTTACCCCACCTAAATATGGAAAAAACAGGTTGATGATGATGAAGACAGTGACTCAAGAGAGAAATATGGGACATTGGCCAGGCAGTAGGCTTGGACAATAGATGGGAAGAATAAATCCAAGATGGGCAGAATACTTTAAGGAGCTCCTAAATCTGGTGGCTATATGTCCCTCTTAGAAGTCTTGTAGAACTGAACTAATTCTCTGTAACAGTAGCAGAAGCCCAGCTGTTCAGAAAGAACTCCAAAAGCAACTATTTCTCATTTGAATCCAAAGTAGACAGTTCAGGTGCTTTGTGCATCTTGTGAGGTTACTTTTAGGATACCTCTCATGCGAGGAGTATTAGGTAATGCCCACAGGAGAAGGCCACAGAGCTCCACCAGGATTAATTGTGGAGATTGTAGCTCTCAGGTTGTATGGGAATGCCCGGAGAATTCTACCAAATAAGCTGGATATTCATGCGGGGAGAATGAATTCTGCTCTAGCTTGCTTATCTTAACTTGCCCACAAAACTCATCAGAGCAAGTTCATAGTTTCATAGGTTCATAGGTTCATACTAGGCTATCTGCCCTAGGGCATTTATAAGTCTAGCCAGAGTGTGTGTGGCTTTCACCACCCCTTAGGATGAGAATACTATACCCATTAGTTTGCTGTGCCTCTGTCCAGCAGTGATACAGAGATGATTCCCGGGGTAAACCTACGATCTCCCATCCACTCGTCAAGATTTCTCTTGAACAGAGTCAGTGAGGGGCTCTGCCTCACATGGACTGGGATTCTGTTCCATAGTGTAGGGAGTCTCTGGGTGATGAATCTGTCCCTCCAGCACATCCTATTTATATCCGTGTTGAGGTTTAAGTCTCTTGCTCTCGTGGCTCTGATGGATTTGGATTTTTTGAGGTGGCGCATGTCCATTAATTCGGGTTGGACATGGCCTTGTATGTCAGGCACAGATCACCTCTGAGCAGACGGTATGCGACTGAATAGAGCTGGAGTTTCTTCAGTCGGGCATCGTATGACATATGTTTGAGCCCCTTTATCCTTTTGGTGAGGAACTTTTGGGGTCTTTCCAACTGCTGCAGGTGTCGGGTAAGGTACATTCCGAATGGGGCGTTGTACTCAATCATTGGTCAGATAAGTGAAGAGTACAGGGTACAATGACCTCTCCTGATCTGGATGTGAATCCCTTCATGATCAGGTGGGCAATGTAGAAGGTCTTCCTAACCACTTTGGCAATGTGAGTGTCAAAAGAGAGGTTACTGTCAACTTGGGTCCCCAGGTCCCTGATAACTTCTTCCGTGTTTAATGGATTACCACCTATGTGGTAATTAGGGGTTACCTTGTTTTTCCCAAAGGGTATGACTATACATTTTTTGGCATTTAGCTTAAGGCCATGGCTCTGGCACCAGTTATCCATTTCTATGAGACCTTTCTGGAGGATGTCTGTGTCTGATGGAGTGTCAATTATGGCGCCCAGTTTGCAGTCATCTGCAAATTTTGTAAGCCACAATCCCCCTATGTTTGCCTGCACTTCAGAAAAATAAATGCCGAACAAGAGGGGGCCCAGGACTGAGCCCTGTGGGACACCGCTCATGACCGGCTTAGAGTCTGACATGGCACCAGCAACTCTAACCCTGTGTGTTCTGTCCTTGAGCCAGTTTGCAACCCATCTTGTGACATATGGGTTTACATCTAAGCTGTTGAGCTTTTCTATGATGCCTGAGTGGGGTATTGTGTCGAACGCTTTTGCTAGGTCAAGGTAGGCTGTGTGAACTGCCTTACCCTCATCAATGGCCTTAGTGACTGTTTCGAAAAAGTCGACCAAGTTCAAGAGGCAGGATCTGCCCTTGACAAAGCCAAATTGGGTAGGATCCAGTGTCTGTAGGTCCCCAATGTCTTTATTTATGAGTTCCATTATGATCCTCTCCATAGCTTTGCAGACAAGGCTCGTAAAGCTTATGGGGCGGTAATTTCCAGGGTCTGTAGAAGCACCGCCTTTGTGGAGTGGGACCACAGTTGCCGTACGCCATTCTTTGGGTACGAATCCTGTAGTAAGGCTAAGATTAAACAGCAGCCTTATGTGTGGGTTTAGTTCCTCATTGAGTTCGTGTAGCACACAGCTGGGGACACCGTCCGGTCCCATTGATGCTGTGTTTTTTTCTTTAGAGAGAGCAGCTCTCACCTGGGCATCTGAGATGTTTGGGAGGCTAGACTCTGGTGGGATAGATATTTCTCCTTTTGGGGGGGGGGAGAAATTTGCACTGAACCTGTCTGCCAGTATGTTGGCAATGTCTGTGGGTTCAGTGATTTTTTTATCATTTTGGACTAATTCTGAGCATATCTGGGAGTTTCCACCCAGGTTTCTAACATAGCTAAAGAAGGCTTTATGATTGTCTTTTGTGTCATTAGCGATTTTTCTCTCAAAGTTGGCCTTGGATGATTTTATGAGTGATCGTAGTTTTTGGCTAGTATTGATCAGAGATGCCTTCCCTTTTAGGGATTTTGCTCTGTCATGTAGTAGCTTTCTCCTCTTGTTGTAGAGTTTGTTTATGGCTGGAGTCCACCAGACTGGGCGCCTGCCTTTGGTGGAAAGGGTCTTGATTTTATTAGGGATTGCTTGATCCATACATTCCTGGAGGTGCTCGTAGAAGGCATTTGTAAGGGTTTCAGCAGCATGGGTTGTGGTTTCCACTGGCTCGGGGACCTTGAAGGATACCACTCCAGTCTTAAGAAGTGTGAAGTTTGCTTTTGAGAAGTTCTTCACTATGGTCTTTTTTGCTGGGGTGGGGCGGGATGTGGATCTCCAGTGAGATTAATTTATGGTCTGATCTCACCAATGAGGGATATACTTCCGGTGTGGTGCATTTTGTCCCCATGTTTGTGATGATCAGGTCTAGTATATTTTCTCCTCTTGTGGGAATGGTGACTAGTTGTTCCATAGCATTTGAGTTTATGAACTCAAGGAACCTTTGGGCTAGGGTGTTGGGGCTTGAGTAATGTTCCCAGTCTATGTTTGGGTAGTTGAAGTCACCCAATATGATGGTGTTTGGAGAGACATTCATACTCTCCAGTGTCTTCAGGAAGGCTGTGTGGGTTTCCTGAGTTTGAGAAGGTGGTCTGTAGCATGTTACAAACTGTAGGGCAGTTTTACCTATGGTTAATTGCACCTGGATGGTCTCCGATGCTTCGTGCGTTGCCACTAACCTGGAGGTGTGGGTATCCTTTATGAATATGGATACTCCCCCTCCTTTTGTGGTTCGGTCCGGATTTTGGGGCCGGAACGCATGATATGAGGTATAACCTGATAGTGCTGGTGTGCTCTCAGGAGCCTTGAACCAGGTTTCAGTCACAGCACAGACATCGATGTTCTCCATACTGAGGAGGGCTTCGAGGGCGTGCATCTTGAGGTTTAGACTTCTGGCATTGAGCAGTATTACCCTTAGTTTTTCTCCGTTTTTGTTTTCTAGGGCGGTAGGTTTATCATTTGAGCCTTGCCTAAAAAAGGCACTATGGGGTGGCAAGAGCCTTTGCCAATATCCGGAAGCCCAGGGGTGACAGGTGCAAGCCGTCCCTTGCGAAGCAGCGTGGCTTGTCAAGCATGTCATCCCAGGCAGACAGACATTGGATCCCCTTAGAATGACACCAGTAATTAAGCCAATTATTAAAGCTGATCATTTTGTCTCTGTATTGTGGCATCATTCTTGGTGAGGGTAGGATACTGCTCAGGGTCAGGGTCATACCGGCCTGGGCTACATAATCTGAGAGCTCCTCTATGTCTCTTTTCATGTAGTCCAGGGAGGTACGTCTCAGGTCGTTCACACCGGTATGGACAATGACTGAGTCATACTAGTACTTGCTGTGGAGTGACCTGAGTGCTTGTGTTATGTGGCGGATTCTAGCGCCTGACAGGCAGCTTACTGTGATCTTTTCCTTGTTCAGTCTGGTGAGTGGGACGTCAGTGTGTCTGACTATGGAGTCACCTATAACAAGTGTGTCTGGCATTGTGTTTGGCCTTAAGGGCTGTGACTGTTTAGCACACTGACTTTGAGAACTATGTGTTGCATGTCTTATGTCTTGAGGTGGCAGTTGCTTGGGTGTCTGCTTTGGAGGCCTCTGTAGTTTTGGTAGATTTTTGATCATTGCCTCCGAGTATGTCTTTGTGTGTTTATGTGTTTGTTTTGCAGTTGTGATAGTTCTATGTGAAACTGGGTTTGTGGTGTGCGTGGTTTCCTTCTCCTCCTGTCTGGTCTTGCCAGCCCTGAGTTGAGAGAGCTCAGCCTCCAGTTTGGCTATATAGTTGCATCTCTCACATGTATTTGTGTTTTGTGGGAGAAGGAGTGGGTTGTCTGTGTACATGAGGCAATTGTAACATTGCCTCAAGATGCCCAGATTTACCAGCTGAACAGGAGAGGACGTTAGCAACTGACCCTTCGACATGCTAGAAAAAGTGAAAAAGTTTGCTGTGTAACTGAGTCAGAAGGGACCTATAGGGAAATGGGTACTCAAGGGGATTCTAGGCTAATGTAGTACTTTGTTTAGTATACAAGTACTTTACCTATATAAAAATGCTTTAGGAGCAAGTGCTGAGCTTTACCTATATAAAAATGCTTTAGGAGCAAGTGCTGAGCTTTTGAGATAGAGAATAGACTGTTTAGATTGCAAGTAGAGAAGTTCTAAGGGAAAAATTGAAAAGCAGACTTTACGGAGCCAGAAATAGTTTAACCTTGTTTAACCGGCGCTGCCCGATGGTGCTCTATGGGCAACTCCACGCTAAATCACGCAAAAGCGCGCTAAAGTGGGCTTTATAGCAGGGGGTTGAAAAGAGCTAGGAACTGACCCAAAATGGCCAATAGACTACAAGTTTCTGGCTGGAACCACTGCTCTATGGACAAATAGGCTGCTCAGTGCTCCCCACTCCCACTGGTGAACAAAGAAGCTTCCCTTTATCCAAATAAGGATATGGAATAGCACAGGAACCAAGCCAAAGCCCAGAGATCAGCAAACTCTGAAGACTGGACTATTCTAGTTCAGTAAGGCGGGAAAACAAGATTTTTTTTGTTTTTTTCTTTTCTGCAGAAAACAGAGGAAAAACAGACAGTAAATGCTATAAATGCTTTTAAACGGCTAGCGGACTTGAGTGTGTTAGCCTACAGGTAAAATTAAACAACAAATAACTTTTTTAAAAGTGCAAAACAGTTAATCAACACAAAAACAGTTTAAATAGAATGCAGAGCTGTATAAACAGGCGAAAATGCAGTCGCTAAGCAGTAAATAATCAAAAAGCCAGAAAAAAATACTTAAATCAGGAAAAAGTCACTCTTTTGCTCTCTGCTGCTTGTAGAACTCTGCAGGACACCACGAGGAGCTGTGCTGAGTTGAATACAAGCAAAAAAGCTCGCTAAAGCGGGCTTTATTACAGGGGGCTGAAAAGAGCTAGGAATTGACCCAAAATGGCCAATAGACTACAAGTTTCTGGCTGGAACTACTCCTCTAGGGACAAACAGGCCGCTCAGTGCTCCCCACTCCCACTGGTGAACAAAGACGCTTCCTTTTATCCAAATAAGGATATGGAATAGCACAGGAACCAAGACAAAGCCCAGAGGTCAGCAAACTCTGAAGACTGGACTATTTTAGTTCAGTAAGGCGGGAAAACAAGATTTTTTTTTTGTTTTTGTCTTTTTTGCAGAAAACAGAAGAAAAACAGACAGTAAATGCTATAAATGCTTTTAAACGGCTAGCGCACTTGAGTGTGTTAGCCTACAGGTAAAATTAAGCAACAAATAACTTTTTTAAAAGTGCAAAACAGTTAATCAATACAAAAAACAGTTTAAATAGAATGGAGAGCTGTATGAACAGGCGAAAAAGCAGTCGCTAAGCAGTAAATAATCAAAAAGCCAGAAAAAAATACTTAAATCGGGAAAAAGTCACTCTTTTGCTCTCTGCTGCTTGTAGAACTCTGCAGGACACCAAGAGGAGCTGTGTTGAGTTGAATACAAGCGAAAAAGCGCGCTAAAGCGGGCTTTATTACAGGGGGCTGAAAGAGCTAGGAATTGACCCAAAATGGCCAATAGACTACAAGTTTCTGGCTGGAACCACTCCTCTAGGGACAAATAGGCCACTCAGTGCTCCCCACTCCCACTGGTGAACAAAGACACTTCCTTTTATCCAAATAAGGATATGGAATAGCACAGGAACCAAGACAAAGCCCAGAGATCAGCAAACTCTGAAGACTGGACTATTCTAGTTCAGTAAGGCGGGAAAACAAGGTTTTTTTTTTTTTTTTTTTCTTTTTTGCAGAAAACAGACAGTAAATGCTATAAATGCTTTTAAGCGGCTAGCGCACTTGAGTGTGTTAGCCTACAGGTAAAATTAAGCAACAACTAACTTTTTAAAAGTGCAAAACAGTTAATCAACACAAAAACAGTTTAAATAGAATGCAGAGCTGTATAAACAGGCTAAAATGCAGTCGCTAAGCAGTAAATAATCAAAAAGCCAGAAAAAAATACTTAAATCAGTTATAGCAAATACAGTTATAACAAATGCTCTGAAATATACTGTATATTTCCAAAATGTTTGAGAAGGACAGTCAGAACACAAGAAGGTTCAGGCGAAAGAGAAAAAAAAAAAAAGTTTTGTTTTACTTTTTGAAAGGGAAAAAGGAGGAACAGAAGGCCTTATCAAATGTTCTCTCTGTATTAAGCAGAATGAGCTAATGACACTAGACTGGGAGGTGTGTCACAGTAGGGGTGGGCAACTGCAAAGCCACCAAGTATGGGGTGGGACAAAATAGCCTACAGACAGCAAGCACTAGAGAGACAAATGAAAGTTTTTAAACAGATAAGGATTTGTGAAGATACTGAATAGACAAAGTGCTTTATATATATTAAATTGTAAAAACAGTAATCTGTAAAAATAATCAAAAAAATCAAGATACTTATATTTTGTAGCTCAGTTGCAGTCAACAACCTCTCTAGTCTGCACTGTGTGCAAAAGACAGAAACTTTTTTTTACAAGAACACAAAAGAACCAACCCCCACTAGCCAAGAGATAATTACACAGAGGAGATGTTTCAGTTTACACAATAGCCTACAGACAGCAAGCACTAGAGAGACAAATGAAAGTTTTTAAACAGATAAGGATTTGTGAAGATACTGAATAGACAAAGTGCTTTATATATATTAAATTGTAAAAACAGTAATCTGTAAAAATAATCAAAAAATCAAGATACTTATATTTTGTAGCTCAGTTGCAGTCAACAACCTCTCTAGTCTGCACTGTGTGCAAAAGACAGAAACTTTTTTTTTACAAGAACACAAAAGAACCAGCCCCCACTAGCCAAGAGATAATTACACAGAGGAGATGTTTTGATTTAGAAAATGCATAAAGAGATCTTGCTTTATAAAGAAAACAGTATACTCACATCATCAGTATTCGTTGTGTGTGCAGTTTGATATCTCTTGTCTACTTGAAGCATAGTCTCATGTATATCTCATATAGTAAAGCAATCGTTCCAGTACCAGACTGGTCTGTGGTGTTCCATGGCTGAGCTCAAGCACTGTCCATGTGAAAAGATGGATTGTTTTATATAGCAAAAATAGTGATGTACGATGGAGCCGACTATGACCCAATGTAACTATAAACGTGAGGAAGACTATCTCTAGAATAAAAGACTGGCATGAAGAGTAGATGAAATTCGATACCACTGTGATGAACACCTGGAACATAATGATAACTGCAGCCTACAGATCACATTGCTGTTATGAATTCCAGTTCAGTGTATAGGTACACAGGGATTTTTTTTGATCAATTTGATTTTGCACAGACATACTCACATGATGCAATCATATGTCCAAATGAGTCAGTGATCACAAGGAACAGGTGCTATGGAAAGGCTGCAATGGATGTTATAATGGCAGAAACTGTAATGAGAAGCTATGTGTTACGTTATTAGGGCTTGAGATGCCCTCTGAATGCCAGATAAATATACAACAGTGGCACAGAGCTTGAGTGGTGATGCAGAGAACAAAGAAGACATGTATGTATTGAAGGGCAGCTCAGCTTCACAGATGTGCTTAAACACCCAAACCTCTGTCTCTGCAGTATTGGCTATACTGCCATCATGGACAAGAAAATGGCCCAGGATTGTAATTATAATACGAATCACTGAGAAGAACTAATATTACTGAAGCTAACTTCCTTTTTTTATATTTACCAGTATTATTTTTCCTTCCTAATAAGCTGAGTGTACATTTTTTATTTTCTATAATTTAATTTTGATGCCCTAGATTTTGAGTGATTTCCATGTATGCTCACTCCACAAGATCTAAGAAATCACTTGTTCAGTCATGAAACAGCTAATTAACTGAGGCAGTGATTAATGCATTTGTGCATTGTTTTATAGAGATTCTCATTTGCCTAGTATCATGCAGCTGTACCTTTGGCATGTATAAGTTTGAGTGAACTAAGGCTGAAGAAACACCCCTGCCAAAGGGTTTGCTTTGAGACATCCCATTACTTTAGAAGCATGGGTCAAGCAACTGGGTTTCACTTTCCATAGCTGAAGGATTTTTATTCGCACAATCATAAACAACAGACTTGATTTGCTTTTGTGTATATCGTCACCTTGGCTTAAATAACCAGGAAAATAGGATATTATATTATTTTGGAGTAATAAACATCCTTCTCGTCATTCTAGTTATGTCAAATTATCTGTCAACATTGTGCAACTAGCAACACATACATCCTAAGATCTTGCTGGACATGTGTGACATCAGTAAAAGGAATTGGTAATACTGGATATTGATACCATATTTCTATTCTCTGAGATTGTTAACCTGAGCAAACTGGTGAGAATAAAGGTGACATTAGCTGGCTTATGGTTATGATGTAGGATAAGGAATTGCCATTGAAAATGAAAGAAAATAAGTTAAGTTCCATCCTAGTCCAGTTCCCACATTACCAACTCTGCTTAAAAAATGAAATTTAGCAGTTCATATACATGTTTTAACTGCCATATCTGTAGCTATGCTCTCAATGACAAAATATGTTTACTGCTCTAGCACATTGTAGAAATACATTTATGACATCCTATTTACTACTTAATCTTTAACACGTTTATGTACCTCATTCAAACTGGCGTACATAGAAGATTATTTGTTTATTTATTTATTGACATTTGTTGACCGGGAAAGTCCACTGGGCCATTGAACCATTTTCAGTGGAGGCCCGGGGAGAAAAGCTCCATGGTAGTACATTTAAAATTAAAGAACAATAAGACATTTAAGAGTTTTAAAAAACATTTGCACATTATATACCATAATGGTAGTACATTCAATATAGTACATTAAAAGTACATATTCATAGTTCTATATTCAGATAAAATTTCACAGAAGGTTTCAAGCAAGGGAGAGAGTAAAGCCCATGAGTAAAGGGGTAGAAGTATATAGTGAGGTAAGTTGTGAGTATCACATAGGATAGTTTAGCATGAGGTGAAGAGGCTATTGTGGTTTGATTATTGTGCAGTGACAGGATAAGTTATTTTGGTAGTGTAGTTTGAGTGATGATTTAAGGAGTTGTGAAGATTCCATTAGAGTTATATGGGAGGGTAATGTGTTCCAAAGTTTTGTTATATTACAGGAGTATAGACTTTGTCCAGCTCTTTTGTTTGGTTTTATAACCTTTATTAGTTGTTTCTGAGAGGATCTAAGTGACCGAGCAGGAGTGTAAGTTTGTACGACTGAGTGAAGTGCTGGGTAGAAGGGGGTATGTGCTAATGTTAGTTGGGTATAAGAAAGATGGCTCGAGAATTTGAGACAGTTGAGTTCTTTAATTGCTTCACAGTGGTGTGTACGGTTTGGTTTTCCTGTGGCAAATTTAGCTATTTTATAATAGCAGGATTGCAGTTTATTACTGAGGGATGAAAGCAGGTTGATAAAGATAGCACTTCCATATAAAGGGAAGGGAGGAGCAGGGTACTTATAAGGGAAGGGAGGAGCAGGGTACTTAGAAGGGAATAGAGGAGCAGGGTACTTAGAAGGGAAGGGAGGAGCAGGGTACTTATAAGGGAATGAAAGAGCAGGGTACTTAGAAGGGAAGGGAGGAGCAGGGTACTTATAAGGGGAAGGAAAGAGCAGGGTACTTAGAAGGGAATAGAGGAGCAGGGTACTTAGAAGGGAAGGGAGGAGCAGGGTACTTATAAGGGAAGGAAAGAGCAGGGTACTTAGAAGGGAATAGAGGAGCAGGGTACTTAGAAGGGAAGGGAGGAGCAGGGTACTTATAAGGGAAGGAAAGAGCAGGGTACTTAGAAGGGAAGGGAGGAGCAGGGTATTTGCTAGTTTTGCTTTGGTATGTTTGTTGAGGTATAATTGTGCCTATATAGTTTGCCTAAATTGAAGTGTGCCTTTTTTATTGTGTTATGAATTTGTGGTTCAAAGGTAAGTTTGTCATCTATTGTTATGCCTAATAGTTTGGCAGTTTTAGCTATTTCTATTTCAGTTCCATCTTTAAAGAAAATCTTAAAGTCTCTGCTTTGTGGTTTTGAAGTGAATAGGAGTAGTTTTGTTTTTTGGCGTTTAGTAGTAGTTGAGAATTACTGACCAACACGTGACCAAAACTGTTCCCAGGACAAAACCACGATCCAATATAGTACACAATTATTCATCAGAAATCTACGTTGGATAGATGAAAGCGCTCAACCATTTTATTGTGTTACAATAAAGGAGATAATTGTATACTATATTGGATCGTGGTTTTGTTCTGGGAACAGTTTTGGTCACGTGTTGGTCAGTAAGTGTCGGGTTCCTTGGACTACGCTGTTAGTAGTTGAGAATTATTTAGCCAGGATTCTATTGCAGCAAAAGCTTTTTGGGTTATATTGAGAAGGTCAGAGAAGTTATTGTCGGAAGAAATAATTGTCGAATCATCAGCATATTGGATCAAGTTACCTAGTTGAGAGACTTTGTGAAGGCCACTGATAAAAATATTGAAAAGTAGTGGCCCTAGAATGGAACCCTGAGGGACTCCTATGTTGTTTTTTTGATAGATTGTGCCTTTTGCCATTTTACTGATTGTTCCATGTTATTGAGGTAGGAGGTAAACCATTTGACAGAATTGGGGGAACATCCTAGTTTTGATATTTGGTACAATAACTTGTTGTGTGATACTGTGTCGACTGGGTAACTGATCACAAATGGTGTCAGCTGCAGTATTTGTCACAGTGCTGAAACAGACTTAAATAAAACAGCATACTTTACGAAATTGCAGAAGTAATAAAGATGTCAGATCTTTCATCATTTCTTTCTGTTCCTTAAGTCACTTACGTAAAGCACTTGTTTTGTCTTCAAAGGGAAGGCAAGTTAACACCCCTTAGTTATTACGTTATTATAGGAGTTTCTTAAAGGTCCGCTGTCTGCTTCATATTTCTTTTATAGCAATGTCTCATTAGACTAAATATGCATATTCTCTCCAGCTGATTGTGCATTAGCAAATGAGAAAAAGAGAAAAGCTTGGAAATTCTTGACATATTAAGTATTCACTATACCATGGAACTAACCTATTATTTCAGAAAACATATCACAAAGAACATACCTCAACAACTTTGATAATGTTTTGTGACAGACATCTGGAGAGAGTATTGTAAGAATAAGTTAAGTATTACCTGTTAAATGTGAAATGAGGACTTTGTCTTGTGATAAACTAATAGAAGCCTCAGGAATTTCTAGCCAAAACACATGATATATCTGTAAACCTTGGATTCTGCTTTACCTGTACTTAGCTTTCGCAACTCATTCAGACTAGTCACTTGGCTCACCTGTGAATAACAAATACTACTTAACAAGTAATTTTTTTTTACACTTCATTCAAACTGACTCACATAGAAGATTATGACTGGTTCACTGATAAACAGTTTGTTATCTGTTTGATAGACATATTTCAAGACTTTTACCTTGAGAGCAAAGTTTGCAAAGTAAATCAAGAAATCCATTTAGTGTAGACTTAAGAAAGGGAAGTTATGATTGTAGGCCCAGTCTTAATTCTTTGTAACATATGACATCTTTCAGCTGCCGATATATATATATATATATATATATATATATATATATATATATATATATATATATATATATATATATATATATTACCAGTTAAAGAAAAATGAATGTAGGAGAACAACTTGCTTTACTGCTTTGAAAGTTGTAAAGCACACACACACACACACACACACACACACACACACACACACACACACACACTGCTGCCGCACAGACAGATGAATTAAACAAAGTACACATCTCAGCAACCAACACTTTTAAAAGTCTGTAGCTTTCAAAGCTCTGAGAAGTTTTATCCCACACAGTTCTCTGGAGCTGCTATCCAATCAACAATATGAAACTACGGAACAACACCTTGAAAAGTTTGAAGATGCCATAAAAGTAAATAAAAGGTTATCTTTTTTGCTGATTTCTTAATCTTCACACTCCATGTATTACATAGAGGAGCATGATGAGGTCTCTGATTATAATCAGATTGTTATATATCTGAATCACGGATATCAAGAAGCAAGATAGGTTATATATGGAGAGTACTGATTTTAATTCTTTGTAATGCAAGGAGCTTTACTTGCTCCCATATACCTTGACATGAAAAAAGAAAGAAACATAGGAGGATTAGGTGCTTTGAATTATGTAACATACTTACTGCCACAGAGAGGATGACTGCCTATAGCTGACTGGTAGAAAGCACAAAGAGATTTAAGACCCTGTTATGCACCTCATATAGTTGAATGAAGTGTTTTAACAGTTTTTTAAAATGAGCTTTGCTCTTCCTACTGCTCTTCCATGGTGGCCATTAACTAATCTTAATGCTCTAGCATGAGACTGTCATGTAACAACAGTGAGGAGTTCTTAAAAAACTTATTATGCATGTTTCTGATGTCAGAAACATGCTTAGCAAGCCTGTCTTTTCCTTGATTTTGGAACACAATTGTAGTGCTCTGTGCACTACATATATCTTATGCTTTCTTGAACTTCTGCATGAGTCTAGAATCCATAAACACCCCAAGAAGGCTGTTCCACAGATCAGCAATATAACATGTTCTGAGTAAACATTACTTCCATATTTGCATTGTATTCCTTTTATATCTTGTTGTTTTTCATCTCCTATTCTAAATGCCATTACCATTTTGTACTCCAGGAATAGTCTTGGGTTACTTAAGTTTTTCTGCTGTCCCACTTCCATCCTCTTCCCAAGCAGAAATGTGCACATTTAATTTTATTCCTAATTCATATTGTTTTTACTGCAGACTCTACTCAGATTTGTTTTTGTTTTGTTGTAAATTTTCTCATTCACATCTGTGTTCTTCCAGAACCACTCCATATCAAGTCTCATAAATAATTATATGGAAGGATAACATCTACTTTTATTAGACAGCTCATTGTTTATACCAGCACTCCTTGTTTTCTTACATTACTTTCTTAAATATATGCTATGATCTATGATTCCATCAGCTATAATTATCCTTCACCTTCAGTGGTTTTCACTTTTTCTATTTTTAATCATTACTCAGATACATTTTATATTTATATGCCATCCATATCTTCACATGCTCATGTCTGCATCTTTTCTCTCATGATAAAATAATTATTGTGAACTCCCTTGGTGATGGCTTCCAATATATTCAAAAGTGGATGTACAGTAATCTTAGACTCAGCATCACCAAGACAATGTCTATGGCTGTTCAAACTGTCCAGATTTAAAAGCTACTACCATTTATGAATCTGATAAGTTGGAATTTGTGGATAAGATGAACTGCTTGCTGTGCCTCTGAAAGACAAATTAACACTCACAGACCATGAGTTAACTATTACAAAGTCAGTGGGTTTCTATTTAAGGAGCACTGCTCATGTCAACACACATTCTCCTTCTTCAGGATCTGTCTGTGATTTTTGTGATCTTGTAAAGTATATGCAGTTATTCACCTTTATTAGACAGATGGACCTTGACTTGAATAGTATTTAAACAATTTGAGTGAGACTATTGTAGATGAATAAGGCAAACAAATGAATATTTTAACAGGATTTTTCAAGGTTTGCGCACTCATATGTTAAAAAGGTGAGATCTGAAGTTGCATTAAGACTTAGACTAGGGTGAATGTGACCTGATAAACATACGTTATATTTAGTATATGGTATTTGTAAGTGTTTTATCAATGAGAACTTAACATTTTAGGAAAAATGGTATGGTATGATTGAAGAAAATTTTTTTAGGGGGGTCGGGTGACCTGGAATAGTAAAAACATTAGGATTTAGTCAATGGTTGGAAGAAAGTATATATGTCTTACAAGTCTAATACTATTGTTAACATTTGAAATTACCTGACCTAATTGAAGAATGCTTTGATTGTTTTGGAAAATGAGTTTTTCAATACTGAAGAAGGAACAACAAAAATACGCCCACATGTTTTGCTTTAACTCAATACTGAAGAAGGGAGGAGCCTGAGGATTAAGTCTAAAAGATTTTATGTATTTGGACCAAATCTATGTCTATGCTGGATGCCAGTAGTTGGCTCTTAAAAAGTCTACTGCTGTTAACAATAAGGTTAAATTTGATTAAAGAAGAACTGGTATTTTAAAACATTTAATTGGTATATTATGGAGAGGGGAAGATATATTAAATAACCATTTAAGAAAAATATTCATTTTCACTAATGCAAAATTCGATAAGCATGAAAAGTTAATTTTAACCTATCTTTTCATGTTTTCTTGTATGATGGAACATACTTTCACAGTACTATTCTGTTGAGTTAAATTACTTTGACAAAATGTTATGCCTAGGTATTATAAGTATTGACTTGTTTTTATTTCCTCTAACTTTGTGGTATCTATAAACTTGCAGTCCTGCTCTAATGGGAAGATAATTGATTTCTTTAAATTTAGCTTGGAGCTTGAATATTTAGGGAAGAGATGGATAGTTTTAATAATTTTTCAGTATATCTGTATTTGGGCACTTTAAGTAAATAATAACATCACCAGTGAATGCAGTTAAGGATAACTTAAAATTAAGAAAATGGGGCATGCTATACATTTTTTTTGTCGAAAGAATAAAAACAGAGCTACAATATATACATTAAACAAATATGAGGATAGAAGACTCCCTTGTCTAACCTAACTTATAATTAATATGGGTTTGGATAAACATTTGTTTACCAGTATTTGAGTAGACGGATAGGAATATAGAATTTTGATTTATCTTATGCAAGCCACAGGAAAATCACAGGAAAACAATTTTTTTCCAAAGTTAGAAGCAGTCCTCCTTGTGGTTGCAGTAGGATCCTGTGAGAAGAGTGTGTTGCACCAACTAGTGGTCTCAGTCAATTAAGAGCAGCTGTAGTAAACAGGGAATGAGCAGGAGGATCTAGAGTAGTTAGAGCAAAACTACATGCCAAGTCAGTAATGCTTGTGTGCTGGTCTAGTTTTGGAACTCAAGAATACATATATGCAGAGAGAGAAAAATAATTTGTGGAAAAAAGTAAGGTAAGTATGTCTAAGGTGGGAGGATAGAGGTGGTATTAGAGCCATAGAAATAAGCATGTCAGAAAAACAAGATTAGAAAGGGTGGTGGTAACAAAATCTGGAATGCAGAAGACAATGGAAAGGGGAGTATAAGAGGCACAGAAAGTTATGAACATAAAGTACTAGAATTTTAAAAAAAATGTACACCTTATGTATTGACTTCCTGTCAAGCACTTCATTACAAGCTGAGAAACAGAAACAGTTGCAATAAAGGTATCAGTGAAGGACATAGTAGGTGATTGTTACACATGTATAGAAAGGAAGCAAAGGAAAAAACACAACTCAAAGAGGATTTGAACCCCATGCCCCCCTGCCATAACAAACACTTCACTTACAAGGTAATCCACAAAAGAGTTTGCAATGAAGTACATAGCAGGTGATTGTTACATGTGCAGAATGGAAGCAAAAGAGATTTGAACCCATTACTTCACACTTAGACTGTCTACCACATACTTTACTTAACAAGCTGAGCCACAAAAGCATTCAAAATAGAAGTGTCAGTGAAGCACATAACAGGTGATTTTACACATATACAGATTGAAGGCAAAAAAAATGCTGAAATGACTTGAATCTCCAGCAGTGACATTCTAGCAAGCATTTCAGTTATACCTGAACCACAGAAATAGTCACAATTAAAGTGTCAGTGAAGCATATAACATATTATCATTGCACTTGTATAGAATGGAAGCAGAAGAAAAAGTACAATCCCAAGGGGATTTGAACCAGTAACCCCTGTACTGAAATTCTGTGAAGAGTTTCACTTACAAGCTAAACCATAGAAGTACTGGCATGCCATAAAGCACTTTACTTATAAGCTGGGCCACAAAAGCAGTCACATTGAAGGTGTCAGTGAAACACAGACAATTGTGACACAGGTATAGAATGGAATACAAAAAAAAAAAAAAATGGCAGTAAGATATTCTAATCCAGTACCCTTTGCACTGATATTCTATGAAACATTTCAGTTATAAACTGAGCCACAGAAGCATTTGCAGTAAAGGTGTCAGTGAAGTACATAGCAAGTGACTGTTACACATAAAGAATAGAATATATGCATGTATGTACAGAACAGTCTGTGCCACTATTCTATTAAACACTCCCCTTACTATGCCATAGAACATGTGGCAATAAAAGTGTCAGTGAAGCACATAGCGAGTGATTGTTACACATAAAGAATAGAATATATACATGTATGTACATTACAGTCTGTGCCACTACTCTATCAAGCATTCCCCTTACTGTGCCACAGAACGTGTGGCAATAAAAGTGTCAGTGAAGCATATAGCAAGTGATTGTTACACATAAAGAATAGAATATATGCATGTATGTACATTACAGTCTGTGCCACTATTCTATCAAACACTCCCTTACTGTGCCACAGAACGTGTGGGAATAAAAGTGTCAGTGAAGCACATAGCAAGTGATTATTACACATAAAGAATAGAATATATGCATGTATATACAGTACAGTCCATGCCACTATTCTGTTAAACACTCCCCTTACTGTGCCACAGAACATGTGGTAATAAAAGTGTCAATGAAGCACATAGCATGTGATTGTTATATATGCACAGAATGGAAGCAAAATCCTTGAGGAAACTTGAACCAAGTAGAATCTCCAGTGACATTGTATCACACACTTCACTTACAACTATTCTTCATGATATTTAAGATGTATCCAGGGATTTTCTCAGAACTCATTGATGCAGTATTTTTAGCTTTTGATAGTGCTTTTAGGACTTGGTCTTGCATGATAGCTGGAAGTGATCCAGTTTCAGATATTATCTTGAGGAGCAGACATAAGGGAGAGCGGGGTAAAGTTTGAGCTAAATTTATTGGCCAGTAGGTTTGTCGTATGTTCACCCTCAGGATAGACAACATTGTTCATAATCAGCTCAGAACATTGCACTTTTGAGATTACAAACATAGCTATAAAATGTGGTGTGATTGTCTTTGGCTTGGCTAGCTATTTTAGAGTAAAAGTTAGCTCTGGTGGATTTTATAAGCTCCTGAGTTGGTTGTTCAATTCAAGGACAAGATCTCAGGTGTGTTGACAGTGAATTCCATTTTGTACTTGCAAATGCTTATTGCCACCCCAATCAACCTGGCATTTAAAAAATGGTCACATCACCCAAGCTGTTGCCCCCCCCCCCCAGCACTTATTGTCTGGAACATTTCGGCTGCTCATTGAAAAACTGTTTAGAGATATTATTTGTAATCCTGTCTGTAAGCAAGCTACATATACATTGTTTGAGGCATTAACTTAGACAGTTATAGACATACCATAACTTGATAAAGTCTCAATGTTTCTAAATGATGTTTAGAAAAAATGAATTCTGTAGAGTACAAAGAGTGTGCCTGGCTACAGCCTTGCAAGGACTCTGTTATTCTGGGAATTACTCTTCTTACTTTTGGTCAAAATTCTCTTCCTTTTATTGTAAAGCTTTTTATATTATGGTTATACGATGTGGGTTTGTTTCTGGGGTTTGCCTTGCACTTGTTCCTACAGGGTACAGCTGAATCTGTGTAGGTGGTTATATGCTGGTATAGTGTGGTGCTATACATTTCCATGTATTTGACGGACTTAACAGAGTTTGGTGGGGATTTGAAGCCTGGCAGTGTATCACTTAGGAGTAGGTAGTTTGTCTTAAAGACATTTTTAAAGGTACCTTGGGTGGAAAGAATCTCTGGTTTCAGTTTTATTTCAAAGGAGATGGCTTTATGATCACACGTAACAAGTGACAAAGATATGTAAGGAATGGTGCAAGATGCCCCCATATTAGTTAAGACATGATCCAAGATGTTATTCCCTCAAGGAGTAGTCTGACTAATTGCTCCAGGGCAGTTTTATTGACAAAGTCCAGGAATCTCTGTGCTTGTGCACTAATGGTGGTATAAGTGCACTAATGGTGGTATAAGTGCACTAATGGTGGTATAATTTTCCCAGTCTATAGATGGATAGTTTAGATCACCTTGGAAAATGGTATTAGGTTTAATACTGAGTGAGTCTAGTTCCTGTAGATAGGCGTAGTGCTCCACTGGATCTTAGAAGAAGTGCCATAGCTAGCTAATATATGCTACCGGACCTTTCTGATGGTCATTTGGACATGAAGAAGCTCTAGTGCATCATGCTGCTTTACCGGCCTTGATGTAAGTCTCTTCTGGAGGATGACCCTTCCACCATTTTTCTCCTCCTGTGCAGTAGCTGGACTAAACATGTGGGAGGCATTATAGCTCTGCATAGTCAGAGTGCTCTCTGCCATTTTCACTGCGCAGATATCAGTGCCCTGCTGGGTGAGAAGGGCTTGTAGGGACTAGAGTTTCTGTTTTAGGCTCCAAGCATTGATCAACAACACCTTCATCTTTTCCTTTGCTTGTTTCATTATATAGGTAGGTGTATCAAGTTAGCATTGCATAAAAAGGCACTGTGAGAATGGATGATGTCTTTGCCAATAATCAAAACCCTAGACTGGACAGATCCACGCCATCCCTGGTGACGGTAGATGGTCTGTCAGTCATATTCTCCTAGGGGACCTCTTTCGAATGACAACAAAAAATAAACCAAATGTTGAAGTCAATTATTTTTACTCATGTTGCAGTATCATCCTTGGAGAAGGTAGAATGTTGCTCAGTGCTAGGCTTATACATGCAATGGATACCTAGTCTGAGAGTTTCATCATGTCTCTTTTCCTGTAGTGCAGGGGGGAGCCTCTCAAGTCATTGACTCTGGCATGAACTAACAGAGTCATACTGCTACTTGTTCACGGACTTGAATGCATGCATGATCTGATGGATCCTGACTACAGACAAGCAACTACCATCACTCTTTCCTTGCACAGCATGGTAAGAGGGTCATCTGTATGTCTTACAATACACCTATAACAAGAAAGTTTGCTTAGGTCGATTCTTGCCTTATAAGGTCATCCTCCATGACTTTGGAATTCCTTATGCTGCTTGAGGAAGTAGGCTTAACGTACTAAGGGTGCCTTATTCCTATGTTGTGTTTTGGGAATCTTTGAGGTTAAGGCAAGTTAATCTTTAGAACCTCAGAATAAAAAGGATTATATGTATTGTGATGGCTTTGGTGAGATGTAGTATATAGTGTACTGCTGGTGATTTTGGTGTCTGTTTACTGTGTGTGAGATGTTTTGCCTCCAAGGATATTATTATTACATCGCTCATACACTGGATTATGCTCTTTGATTTAAAGATAATCGTCAGACAGCATGAGGCAGTTCTTGGAACTGTTTCGGGATATCCATGTCAGTCAGGCTGGATAGAAAAGTTGTGGAGGAATGCTGGTACATGATACTGAGAAGATTGACTCTGGAGACAGGGATGACTATAACTGCTTGGAGTTTGATTTATTTAGGATAATGTTTGGATGGGCTTGCTACTAAGTATTTAAAGTTCAATACAAAACAAATAACCTGAAAATCGTCTGCCCCCAGCAGGAGCCAGTAAACTAATTATAGTAAAACTGTATTAATTTCATACTAAAATCAGTGGGAGCAGCACCAGTAGACTCAATGTTAAACAATTTTGTTAACGGTCTTTTAGCCTGATGAATAATTTAAGAGGAAAGACTTTGCAAAATTATACTTCTGTGCTTATTGTCTATAGACAATAAATGGTCAAAGGGCGGGAGTTAAATAGTCAGATTATCATAAAGGTCAGGCAACAACAGACGCAGTGGGTTTAAGAATTCAACTCCAACAGGGTGGGTGGAAGGGATAAATATTAGACCCTTAGCTGTGAGCTGACTGGCCTGAAATTGTCTTAATGCCAACACTGGTCCTGAACTAGCTTGGCATACCTCACTACCATCAGTTAAACCACTTAAATAGCAACATGCAGTAAAGTTATGTACTGGAATTACTAATATAATCACAAAGACCTTAACTAAAGCATATACAGACTGCTAAAATGAATTCAGAAACAAATCAAGGAATGAAAAACTTATCTTGCTTTCTGTGTATAATGGAACTGTTGCAACACAACAGCAATTTAAAAGATTACAGTAAACACTAGCTTGGAATTCTTAGACCCTTAGCTCTGAGCTGACTAGCCTGGAACTGCCTTAATGCAAACACCAGTCCTGAAATAATCTGACATAGACTCTGCATAAAAATGAAACTAATACCAACATTTGGACAACTTAAATACCAAAATGCAGTGCAACTATGTACTGGAATTACCAATATTGGCTTAACGACATTAGCTAAAGCAGATACAGAATGTTAGAATGAATTTAAAAACAGATCAATAAATGAAAGAAAAAACATATCTTAAATGGAATTTTAAAGAGTTCAGAAAAAAAGGCAAAGAAGAAAAGAAATTATTCATGTAAGAGAAGGAAAAGAAGTCAACTTATTTAGCTGTAATCTAATAAATAAACTTGGACTAGTAAAGTCAGTAGGTTCCCCTACAGAGATTTATCAGGAAGATAGGAAGAAGGTGAGACAGCAGAAAAGACTGACCAGGACTGAGGAATGTGAGGTGTAACACAAACATTTAAAAGGAATTTGAAACAGATACAAACCTCAATGTAACACAAACCAGGACTGTTCAAATAAAAAGCAGAAAAGAGTGAACAGGAATGAGGAATATGAGGTGCAACACAAACATTTTAAAAGGAATTTGAAGACCTCAATGTAAAGCAAACCAGGACTGTTCAAATAAAAATCTCAGAACAACATCATATATGGAACCTGAGTCAATTATCTTTTTCACTTCGTAGACAGTAACTTGTACTATGCATGAATTAGTTATGAATCATATTCTTTGGAAACTGAAGTAAATAAAAACTGAAGTAAATAAAATCAAAATGCTGACGTAACTTCCCTGTCTGAAGATACTTAAAGTCACTAACCATGTTTCTTCCCATAAGCACTGCTATTGCCCCATTTATGACTCACAGTTCAGTGAGGCAATACTGTCAACCTTGATCTTCACAACTGTATTATCTTTAGTGAACAGATTTTCATTGTTTTATAAACACTCTATGAACTGTGTTCAATTCAGAATCAGCAGTTAGTTTCATTTCTATTGCTAAATTCTTCAGCTTTTCTAAAATGGCACTCACTTTCTTATGACATTGAAGCAGTGGCTTCATTTTTGATATATGTATTCTTAACTTGTGTTTGGAAATGCATTTTTACTAACTATGTCAGTCGTTACTAATACCAGGTTCTGCTACAAGCACTCTAGTCCCAAGCACTCAAAAACCACTGTCTTGAAGCCCGAGCCTCAAGTGTCTAGTAACTTGTATAACTTGTGTAACTTGTGTAACTTGTGCATCTTTTATAACTTGTGTAAGCTGCTACTTATTCTTGAACTTAAATATGAGTTTGAAGTTTGGGGGAGCCGCTGCCACCCCTTACCCAAACACATTATTCAGGTTTGAGTGAGGTAACCATGCAGCTGTGCAGAGGGAGTGTAAGAGGGTGGGAGCATAGATCAGAGCAGTTATTGGGAAGGGGATTTAGGTTTAGGGAAAAGGAAAACAGTTTTTAGGGTTAGGGAGCAGGAGGGGAGTTTTACAGTTAAGGAGTGATTGGGGAATTTAGGTTTAGGGAAGGGGTATGACGTTTTATATTTAAGGAGTGATTGGGGACTTTAGGGTTAGAGAGTAGTAGTGGAGTTGTAGGGTAAGGAAGCAAGGACTCAGGTTAGGATCTGGGTGAGATTTTTAGGGTTAAAGTTAAGGTTCTGGTAGGGCTATACTGTTTTATAGGGATAGATAGTGGGATGGCCAAGTAGCAGATTGAGATCAAGCTAGTGAGAGCTAGAGCACCTGTGTTTTTCAAGCATGTGGCAATGAGCAAGTCTGTTGCCCACTATTAGCATGCAAGCACTTTTAGCAGACCCCTAATACCATAAATATTCTTTAAAACTCAACTAATTTAGCATACTGAGATACACATTGCAAGAATACATTAAAAGAAGAATAAAAGCATATATTCTGAAGCCTAAAGTAAACAGAAAATAAAGAATGTAGAAAAATATTCCCCTATAATTTGACATGATTGATTTTCTGTGGATATGACAAAAATCACCTAGTCTGTCTTTAGTGATGGACCATCTCATCAAAACCTGTGATACCATGACATTCAGTAAGTAACCCTTTATGAAGTGGGAGGCAAACTCTTGTACCAGTTTCTTTAACACAGCATCCTCTGAGGTCACACATACCATTAAGACAAGCATATAAATTTGACAAATTTGTCTGCCACTGAAGATGGACTTGCTAAACTGACTGAGAATAGTTTTGAATATGTGATTATGTGATACAAAACTTAGACTCCCATCTCTTTTTGTCACCAGCAAAACTACAATTATAGTGATATGGTGTAGTATATGTCACTCCTGTCCCTACTTTTTTAGTGTTGGACATTTTGGACAATCTGCTGAAGTGAATTAGGAATTAGTGTAGACACCCATCCTTGTCTTCAGACTTCTATGATTTATTAAATGTTTGCACTTGAAGTTTGCCTTAATGAGAATAATTATAAAAATTAAGTCTATTAAGCATTTAAGGAAAACCATCATCGATTCCATTGCCAAGAAAATTCACAGAAGGAAGGCATACTTATTTACACCCACATAATTAAGGACACTAAATAGAAGAAAAACAGCTTTTAGCATAAAACAGTTTAATAAACTCTACATGGAAATACTTTAATTTTACAGTCATCTTTTTAGAATTTCTTCAGATCAAATGTAGCCTTTTAGATTTTTCTTGTTACAAACATTTGGTCCTACTATAATTAATAAAGATTTTACAACTACATACTTCACATAATTCTGCTTTTATAATATCTGGTTTCAACAAGCATCTTTAAAAACCTGCAAGACCACAATGAGAACCATGCAGCAGTTTATACCAGTTAATAAATCTTTTCAGTCTGTTTTCTAACAGTGGTTTTCTAACCAAGCGCTATTAAAGTATTAATAAAAGTAGATTTTCTTACATTAGCTGTGAGGGTATGGTTTCAGAAAGGTAAAGAAAAAGGCTTTTATAAACAAAAAATATACCTACTTCAGGAACATATTTCTGACGTAAACAGAGCACTAATGGATGCTAATGGCTACTGATTTTTAAAGGTGTACAGTTCAGAAATCAATGAAAGACACAGGAAGCTTCACTTGCTCAATACATCCACAAGCTCTTTCTTTCTTTCTTTCATAAAAATGATCAGGTTTGTATGGGAATATATCTATATCTATCTATATATATATATATATATATATATATATATATATATGTATATATATATATATATATATATATATATATATATATATCATATACATATATATCATATATATATATATATATATATATATATATATATATATATATATATATATATATATATATATATATAAAATATAAAATGTGATATACTTGTGCTCACAATCCTGTCTTACAAGCAAAGTGTTGTAGTAGATTTTAAATGCATTTGAAATGAACAGCAGATAATTATGATGTTCCAGAACAGAATATTAACATGAAAAGATGTGTACTTCAAATTAGAGTTGCATGATTTGAAATGTAGAACTGCTTTTCTCAAAACATTAACAGGATAAAAAATATAACAAAGGAATGGCATGTATTTGAAGAGAAATTTTAATCATACCCTTCTGTGCTGTGAGTGGCCATGTATCAGTAAATAAAAAAATACATGTAATGAAAGGTACATGCTCTGTCACCAGCAGTGATAATTTAATTTTTCTCACTTTTTTCCTTTCAAGAGGGGATATCTGTATGTTAACATCTTCCTCTTTTTCTTTCAGCTGTTCCCATTAGGGGTCACCACAGCGGATCATCTGTTTCCATTTCTTTCTGTCCTCTGCATCTTGCTCTGTCACACCAGCCACCTGCATGTCCTCTCTAACCACATCCATAAACCTTATCTTAGGCCTCCCTCTTTTCCTGTTACCTGGCAGCTTCATCCTTAGCATCTTTTTCCCAATATACTCTGCATCCCTCCTCAGGACATGTCCAAATTAACACAATCTTGCCTCTCTGGCTTTGTCTCACATCATTGTACAAAAACATGTTAATATATTTCTAAGCTTCTGTTTTTAATGTAGTTACAAGAATACAAGGAGCTTTCTAAGAGCTTTGTTACCCTTTGTCCAGATGGCTAAACAAAATTGTTTCATTAGTAGGTCTATCACTTAATAAAAGTAGTTCTAATATTCTTGAATAATGAACAGTGTGATTTGTATGTATTTTACTTGTCATAAATGATGAAGCAAATATGTGATCAGCATAATTAATATGGTAATAAAATGCATTTATTTTAATTAACATAATCTGGCTATAATCTGGCTAAGCAAAATGTTGCAATTATTTCTGAAAAATTAACATTTTAATTTCATTTGTATTGTTAACTAAATAATGTAATTAAATATCATAACATGTAATGATATAAATTCCTCTAGTTGGAACAAAATCGAGAAAAGATCAATGATAAACCGAAAGAATAAAGAAACTCCATATACAGATAAGGCAAAAGGCCAACACAAAGGAAAAACAGAAATTCATAAACATCAATGCAGTAAGTTTAGGGAAATATCTACACAAACTAGCAGGTCTGATGGGAGAAAACTACCTTAATATAGTTACAGTGAAGGATTCCTGGTAAGAAGACAACAGATATCATGGTGTAAACATATCAGGTTATATAGATTACAGGAAAGATTTGGGGAGTAAGATAGGAGGAGTTATGATTTATAACACAATGGAATGATTCAAAACTATGTAACGTCTGTAAAGAAGGTGTAAACACAGTGATTTCATTCAAACAGGAGACTGGAAATTCTAGCACTTTATACATAGTAGGATTCATAGAATGTCCATGTATATTGATGAAAGGATAATAAAATAATAGACGGTATCCTTTGGATAGAAGAGGAGAGGATATTTTTGTAGGAGAAGTTATACTAACTGAAGCACTCCACCTGCTACAACAAAGAGAAAGATCATCACAGATGTTCTACATGAGGCAGGACTCAGCCAGCTGATGATGGCATATTATTTGTGAAAAAAAAAAAACAGTCCTGAGCAGAATGTTTTTAGAAGACAAAGTAGTGATGATCTCAGTTAAGGGAAATAGGCAGCAATTTCAGACCATGTGAGCTCAAAACAAAATAATTTAACATCAGCTTAACTAAAGAATCAAGCCTAACAAAATAAGAACTCCTGGACTTCAAGAGTAAAGACACTGATAAAATATCACAGTCCTCAAAAATGTTTTTGCAAAAGAACATAATGTATTATGAATGAGGAATGGAGTTGTGTCAAAACTACCATAAAAGATGCAGCTAGGTTTTCTTTGAAAAGATGTAGGAATCAAAACTAAGGACAAAAATCACAGTGATTCTGAAGTGACATGGCAGAAAAGGTTTATAAAAAAATATATCTGCTTAAGAAATATATATAAAAACAATAGTGGAAGAAGGCAGTATATAACAATTTAATGCAGGAGAAGTAGTAACAGAAGTATAGAAAAAACATACTTAGACAGACAGCCTGTCCAGTCAAGGATTATGATTAAACACATAGATCTGTAAGGTACTAAAAGAAGGGAAAAACAGCCCTGAACATTCTTAGTATCTTAGTAAAGGTGAACAAAGTGGTTGGGGCTGGTAGAAAAAAATGGTGAAAAAAATAGAGCTGATAAATGGCTACTACTTTTTCTCAGCATTCATAAAAAAGAGAAAATATAATGTACTATATGTAGGCAGTTGAAGTGCTTAAATTGGGTCTATATTAAAAGACTGAAGAGATGTTTCAGCGAACACCTCTTAGTCGACACGTAATGAGCAAACGCACTAAAGCACGAATGCTCAAAACAGCGATTTCTTTCCCTTGGAAAGAAATCGCTTTACCATCCTCATATGTTTGCCCTTTTCCTCACTGTAGTGCGATCTCGGAGTTGGTATATTTAGTTGGGGGGGGCACAGCCCCCCACATTGGGGGTTGTGGGGGTGAAGCCCCCCCATGTTGTTATGTTTTAAAGTGTGTGTGTGTGTGTGTGTGTGTGTGTGTGTGTGTGTGTGTGTGTGTGTGCTAGCGGTTTCTTTCCCAGGGAAAGAAACCACTGTTGTGAGCGTTTGTGCTTTAGTGCATTTGCTCATTACGTGTCGACCAAGAGATGTTTGCTGAAACACCTCTTTGTTTATTTTAATATAGACCCCTTAAATTACTAGGGATAATTATAATGTTTTCATTGAAGACAAGTCTGGAAATGCATTCAGAAATAAAAGTGTACAAAGCAATAGTATATGATGGGCTTTACCCAAGGAAGGGAGATTGGCATAATGACTAAGGTGTGTACTTTACAATCTCAAGTTACAGGGTTTGATTCTCACATTTACGGGAAGTTAGCTAAATTTAAAATGGCCCACAAGGACAGATAGCTTAGTATACCAGTAGCTATTTTTTTTCTCCATGCTGATTTTTGATCATCAGGCTTTCACTTTAGTTAATTCCTCCCTCACTCTGACAGAGCCAGTCATAAACTCTTACATATGCCATCCTTGGCACAGCAAAATGATAGGCATAGTTTTTATTCAAACTAAAGGGGTGGCGAAAGCCACATAACTATGGGCTAGGCTTATAAATGCCCTTGGGCAGATAGCCTAGTATGAACCTATGAACCTATGAACCTATGGAGTTTTCTCCTTAATGACCCTAATCCTTCCTCTGCTGGCTAATGGGAGTACCTGTGTCACTGCAGAGGTATTCTATGCTTTCTCCCCATAGTGTGTGCATGGTACCATTTGCATGGTCAGCCTAACAACTATCATTACTGTCTTTAAATTGCCAAGTCCACATCCCCCTAGTCTTATGTTGAATGTGAATATGCAGACCTTTGCTTGTACAGAAGCAGTTGGCTGACCAAGACCACCATCTCCTTCTTCCCAAGATCGGTGATCTATCATATGATACTTGCTCCCACCTTTCCTTACCCACATATTCTACTCCCTGAGCCACTAATCTGAAGTCATCCAGCCAAAATCAGGGCTTTGTTCCTCTATGCCACCCATCTAGAAGCCATTAACCAATCTTTGTAACTGATGAAAAAAGAACGGGAAAGATACGCAAGGCAGAAATAAGGCACTTATGATTTGTTTTCTTAAAGTGGGAGGAATAAGTAAGCTGGAAGCTATCATGCTGACAGGTTAACATTACATACAGAAAAAGATCTGGAATCAGTGTAGCAGAAAATAATGGTAGAATATGTTGGAACTTAGAATAGTGAGGCACAGGACCCAAGACAACATGGATATATAACAAAAAGGCCATGCTAGGAGGTGTAGAAATGATAACAAGAAACAAACGGAGGCTAAATAAATGGTATAAACATGGCAGCTGAACTCCATTGTAAAGAAAAGAATGTAAAATAATGTACCTGGGACATAGGAAATGTAGATGCAAACAATTAGTGGTGAAATAGCAGTAATATTACCCTAGGACAGGATAGAGTAACTATAGCAGATGACCCAAAAATTCTAAACTAATTTCCAGAAGCACTAAAGGAAATTAGTATAATATTGGAATGTATAAAAAGAGGCATCATTAAAGAACATGGATCTTAATTATATAAAGCATTAAATTTGTGCAGATCCACAAACATATGCATATAACTCCTAACATTTTAACTCCAATAATGTGAAACACTACCTCTCACAGTCCAGAACAAATGTGCAAAATGTGGAACACTTACTAAAAAATTCAGTTAGGAATCTCACACCATGGCTAACATTTGCTTTTTTATACTTAACAAAACATTCTTTTGATTTAATTAATAAGATTGAATAATATGGATATTTGTAAAATATTTCTTAACAAAGAATTTGTGATAGACTGTTTCAGTGTGGAAGAGCAAGGAACATTGAATTTTCAAGACTTAAAATGAGAAATATATATATATATATATATATATATATATATATATATAGGGTCTATATTAAATTAGCGAATGCTTAAAATAACGAAAGCTGATTTATCGACCCTTTAAAAGTGAAAGCTTGAAATCCCAAAGACACGCAACATGAATTTTTTTTCCCAGGGAAAAAAAAAATTGCTGAGCCGTTTTCAGGACTTTGCCATTTCCTCCACTGTGGTGAGATCTCGGAGTTGGTATATTTAAGTAGGGGGGTGTGGGGGGCACAGTCTCCCACATCAGGTGGTGTTTATTTAGTGTTTTGAAGGTGTTTTTTTTGTGGAACAGCAATTTTTATATATATATATATATATATATATATATATATATATATATATATATAGAGAGAGAGAGAGAGAGAGATACACACAGACACACACACACACACACACACACACACACACACACACACACACACACACACACACACACACACACACACACACACACACACAATACTGGTTCTGGTACTTACAACAGAATGAATTATAGAGGAGTTTCTATTTTACCTGCATAATCCTGGGAAATTTTTAAGCTCTTTAGTTCATGTTCAGCATTGTCTCTTGAGCTCTGAGACAAATTATTTTCATACTGTTGTAAAGGGAGGGCTGTCAGGGCAGGCACCACTGGACCCCTCACAAGGTGAAAATCTATACAGCCAGCTCCTGATATGTTGCCAAGCAATGGAGACCTGTTTACTTTGCACTTTTGATGGCATCACAGACTAGGGCATATTTTGCATTGCAGTCTGTGTTACTGTTATTTAGTTTTATGAATAACTTTTGTATTTTCATTGTTATACAGTAAGCTGCTACAATTTTACTATAATCAGCACATCACCACTGGCAAATCACAGCTTCTTTTTTTTAGAACTCAGAGCATGAATAGACTATGAAGATATACATGCAGACTTTTATTAGGATATACAGTCCATTTCCCCTAGTCAAAATACATAACATCATAACTGAAACATATAATGTTGAAAGAAAAGGACATTAGCACATTGTACAAGTATAAATCATGAAATATCCTTAGTATCTATACATTTTTTTGTTAATAAACAGAAATTTACCTTTCACTTCATTTCTAAGTTATACAGCCTTTGATGTATTAAAGAACCAATGACAATGAAAAATCCAACATAATGAAACAGTGACAATATGGGTAAATTATAGTACAATAATGATGTTTTGATTTTCAGAGGAGTAACAGATGCCATACATATCTTAGATGTTACTGAGTGGCCTTACCTTGGTTATAAGTAGGAAAGATAGAGAACCTCAGCTCCTGAAGTGTATCATAACAAAACCAACAGGATGTGAAGGGATATCTTCAATGCTGCAGCTAAACAGTTTCATAAGTAGCCAACTTTATATCAAATAATAAATTCTGCTTGTGGCCCACTGTTTCATGATTATTGTTTATCCTTTTTTCCTTTTCTTCCTCACCCACATATACATGGCTGCTCTTACCAAATACTGAAGATGCTGAGATACTGGTGCAGCTGTCTGAAAAGGTTTTATATATATATATATATATATATATATATATATATATACATACACACACACACACACACATATATTATATATATATATATATATATATATATATAGATATATATATATATATATATATATATATATATAGTGGTGGTGGTGCTGAGGTAGCGTTGTCGCCTCACAGCAAGACGTTGTCCCGTTCGATTCTCAGCTAGTGCGTCTACTGTGGAGACATGCGTGAATGGGCGTACCTTCGTTGAAGGTTGTGCATTAGGGCCGGCAACTCAGCACATAAAAATCACCTGCCAATCATTAGAGGACCGGAGTTCCTCTGTCGCGACCCCTAACCGGGAAAAACCGAAAGACACAACAAAAACACACACACACACACACACACATATATCTATCTATATATATATATATATATATATATATATATATATATATATATATCTATATATATGGAGAGAGAGAGAGAGAGATACAAATATATATGGATCTACTTCATAAGCTTGAATAGTCATACATATCATCATATCATAAACCCATAAGATTGAACATTACATCATTGAGAACGAAAGATCACATAAGCAAAAGTGCAGAAGATCATAGTGCAGAGAGTCGAACTGTATGTTAAGTGGATAGGATAAGTGATTTAGTGGTGTGGTGTTTCTTTAAGGGTTTGTAGTCAGCACACACTGTAGTGTGATCTCGGAGTTAGAATAATAAAGTAGGGAGGATGAGGGGGGCACAGCCCCTACCAAATGGCAGGTGCAGGGGTGCTTGCCCCCTGCTTTACACTTTGTTTTTTTTTTTTCTTCGACATTAATGTTTGAAAAACAGCTAATCTGCTTTCTGATTTGCTGTTTTTCGAACATTAAGGGCTGTCGACATTTTCAGTTTCATGGTTTCGAGTCGCTCATATGAGCACTCAAACCACTGTGATTCGTGGTTTTAAAGGTAAACCCACTAAACATTAAATAGGTTCATAGGTTCATAGGTTCATACTAGGTTATCTGCCCTAGGGCATTTATAAGCCTAGCCAGAGTGTGTTTGGCTTTCGCCACCCATTTTAAATTAATGTTGCTATGCCCTTTTTCGAGGTTAGTATACTGTGCCTGTGTCTAACAGTGACACAGAAGTGATACCCGGGATAAACCTACGATCTCACATCCACTCATCAAGATTCCTCTTGAAGAGAGAGTCAATGAGGGACTCTGCCTAACCTGGACTGGGATTTTATTCCAGAGTGAAGGGAGCCTCTGGGTTATGAATCTGTCCCTCCAGCATGTCCTATTTATTTCAGTGCTGAGGTTCAAGTCTCTTGAACGCGTAGCTCGATGGGATTTGGATTTTCTGAGGTGCAGCATGTCCATTAATTCCGGGTTGGACATGGCTTTATACGTCAGGCACAGATCGCCTCTGAGCAGGCGGTATGCCACTGAGTAGAGCTGGAGTTTCTTTAACCGGGCAGCAGATGGCATCTGTTTGAGCCCTTTGATCCTCTTGGTGAGGTACTTTTGGGGTCTTTCCAGTTGCTGCAGGTGTCTGGTAAGGTACATCCCAAAAGGGGCATTGTACTCAATTATGGGCCTGATGAGGGATGAGTAAAGAGGCACGATGACCTCCCCTGATCTAGATGTGAATCCCTTCATGATTAGGTGGGCTATATAAAATGTTCTTCTAACCACTTTGGCCACATGGTTGTCAAATGAGAGATTGCTATCAACTTGGGTCCCCAGGTCCCTAATTACTTCTTCTGTACTTAATGGATTACCACCTATGTGGTAATTTGTGGGCATTTTGTTTTTGCCAAAGGGGATGACTATACACTTTTTGGCATTTAGCTTGAGGCCATGGCTCTGGCACCAGCTGTCTTTTTCTATGAGACCCTTTTGGAGGATGCTTGTGTCGGCTGGAGAGTCGATTATGGTGCTCAGTTTGCAGTCATCTGTGAACTTGGTCAGCCACAGTCCTTCCGTGTTGGCCTGTACCTCCGAGAAATATATACCGAACAAGAGAAGTCCGAGGACTGAGCCTTGTGGGACGCCACTTGTAACTGCTTTGGAGTCTGTCATGGCTCCAGCAATTCTAACCAAGTGGGTTCTGTCCTTGAGCCAGTGTGCAACCCATCTAGTGACATAGGGGTTTATATTTAAGCTGGTGAGCTTATCTATAATGCCCGAGTGGGGTATTCTATTGAACGCTTTTGCGAGGTCCAGGTAGGCTGTGTGGACCACCTTCCCCTCGTCAATGGCCTTGGTGACTGTTTCAAAGAAATCGACCAGGTTTAAGAGGCAGGATCTGCCCTTAACAAAGCCAATCTGGGTAGGATCCAGTGTCTGTAGGTCCCCAATATCTTTATTTATGAGGTCCATGATGATCCTTTCCATAGCTTTGCAGACCAAGCTAGTCAGGCTTATGGGGCGATAGTTTCCAGGATCCGTTGAGGCACCACCTTTGTGGAGAGGGACCACTGTTGCTGTATGCCACTCTTTGGGTACATATCCTGTAGTAAGGCTGAGATTGAACAGTAGTTTTATGTTTGGGTTTAGCTCTTCTTGGAGTTCATGTAGGACGCAGCCTGGGACACCGTCTGGTCCCATTGATGCTGTGTTTCTTGCTTTGGAGAGGGCAGCTCTTACCTGAGCATCTGAGATGTCAGGGGGGCAGCACTCTGCTGGGATAGATATTTGCCCTTTTGGTGGGGAGGGGGGGGGGGTTTGCGCTGAACCTGTCAGCTAGGATGTTGGCAATGTCTGTGGGTTTGGTGTATTTTTTGTTCATTTTGGACTAATTCTGAGCATATCTGGGAATTCCCACCCAGGTTAATAACATAACTAAAGAAAGCCTTGTGATTATCCTTAGTGTCCTGTGCAATTTTTCTCTCACACCTGGCCTTAGACGATTTTATGAGTGCCCGTAGTTTTTGCTAATACTAATCAGAGATGCCTTCCCTTTTTGGGATTTTGCTCTATCATGTAGTATCTTCCTCCTTCTATTGTATAGTTTGTTTATGGCTGGGGTCCACCAGACAGGACATCTGCCTTTGGAGGATTGGGTCTTGGTTTTATTTGGGATTGCATGATCCATGCATTCCTGAAGGTGTTCATAGAATGCGTTTATAAAGGATTCTGCGGTCTGGGCCGTATTTTTCACAGGCCCGGGGGCTTTGAAGGATTCCACCTCGGTTTTGAGGAGTGTGAAATTTGCTTTAGAGAAGTTTTTCACTGTGGTTTTCTGGGCAAGGGTGGGGTCGGGATGTGAATATCCAGTGAGATTAGTTTATGGTCTGATCTTACCAGTGAGGAATACACTTCTGGTCTAGAGCATAGAGTCCCCATGTTGGTGATGATCAGGTCCAGTATGTTTTCCCCTCTTGTGGGAGTGGTAACAAGTTGTTCCATAGCATTTGAGTTTATAAATTCTAGGAACCTTTGGGCTAGGGTGTTGGAGCTAGAGTAATGCTCCCAGTCTATGTTTGGGTAGTTGAAGTCGCCCGATATAATGGTGTTTGGAGAGAACTTCATATTTTCCAGTGTTCTCAGGAAGGCCGAGTGGGGTTCCTGGGTTTGGGAGGGTGGTCTGTAGCAGGCTATAAACTGGAAGGCAGTTTTACCCACTGTTAGTTGCACATGGATAGTCTCTGATGCTTCATGCTGTGCCACCAACCTGGAGGTGTGGGTATCTTTGACGAATATTGATACTCCCCCTCCTTTTGTGGTTCGGTCCACATTTTGGGGCCGAAAAGCATGGTATGAGGTATAACCTGGTAGTCCTGGGGTGCTCTCGGGAGCCTTGAACCAGGTTTCTGTTACTGCACAGATATCGATGTTCTCCATGCTAAGGAGAGTTTCGAGTGCATGCATCTTGAGGTTTAGACTTCTGGCATTGAGTAGCATTACTCTTAGTTTCTTATTCCTTGTGATACCTATGGAGGTGGGTTTGTCTTTTGAGACTTGCCTAAAAAAGGCACTATGGGGGTAGCAAGAGCTTTGCCAATATCCGAAAGCCCAGGGGTGACAGGTGCAAGCCGTCCCTAGTGAAGCATCGTGGCTTGTCGAGCATGTCATCCCAGGCTGACAGGCATTGGATCCCCTTTGAATGACATCAATACTTAAGCCAGTTGTTGAAATTGATCATCTTGTCTTCATATTGTGGCATCATTCTTGGTGAGGGTAAGATGCTGCTCAAGGTCAGGGTCATACCGGCCTAGGCTACATGCTCAGAGAGCTCCTCTATGTCTCTTTTCATGTAGTCCAGGGAGGTACGTCTCAGGTCATTCACACCAGCATGGACAATAACTGAGTCATATTTGTACTTGCCTTGGAGTGACCTGAGTGCTTGTGTTATGTGGCGGATCCTAGCGCCCGACAGGCAGCTCACCGTGACCTTCTCCTTGTTCAGCCTGGTGAGCGGGACGTCAGTGTGCCTGACGATAGAGTCACCTATTACAAGTGTATCAGGTGTGTTGTTTAGCCTTAAGGGCTGTGACTGTTCAGCACACTGGCTTTGTGAGCTATGTGTTGCATGTGTTTTGTTTTGGGGTAGCGGTTGCTTGGGTGTCTGCTTTGGAGGTCTCTGCTGCTTAGGCAGATTTTTATTTAGAGCCTCCGAGTATGTTTTTGTGTGTTTATGTGTTTGGTTTGCTGTCGTGGTAGGTCTATGTGAGACTGGAATTGTAGTGAGTGTGGTTTCCTTCTCCTGACTGGTTACGCCAGTACTGAGTTGAGAGAGATTAGCCTCCAGTTTGGCTATATGGTTGCAGCTCTCACATGTGTTGGAATTTGTTGGGAGGAGGAGAGGGCTGTCTGTGTACATGAGGCAGTTGTAACATTGCCTCAAGATTCCCAGATTCACCAGCTGGACCAGAGAGGAGATTGACAACTGACCTTTGGACATGCTAGAATAGTATTGGGAATTCCTTTATAATTGAAAAAAAGGGCCAGTGGGGAACAAGGTACTCAAGGGGAGTTTGTGAGGGTATAGTGCTTTTAATTTTTTAGTGCTGACTTAGTGAGCAAGTGCTAGGTAACTTAAATGCAATGTGTTACAGGTAACTTAAATGCAAAAACGACAAACAGTAACTTTCTTTCAAGTGAAACAAGGAAATAAGTACAGTAAGCAATGCAGATATCACTAGGGATCCACAGAAGGGCTGAAAAGCCACGTTTTAGGTGAAATTAGCGTTTCAGGGAAATAACAAGCATACAAACAAAGCTAGATTCAGCAGGCCTGGATCTAGTCTATGCTACAGCAAACAAGGTGTACCAATTTCAGTAAGAAATAGTTCAAATATCCAGGCACTATAAGCCTTTAACCAGAAATTCCCAGCTCAGAAGGGCAGAGTCCAGCCTCTCCTCCCACAACAGTGCAGACCACGAACCTTCTTAATGTAAAATAACTGGCCTGAAGCCCAAGTGCTTAAACCAGAACTAATACACTTTTAGAATAACAGACACTGAGCCCTCAATCAGCAGTTCCCAACTTAGAAGAATGTAAGCTACCTGTCCTGCCACCACAGTGCAGGCCACAAACCTTCCTAATGTAAAACAACTGGTCTGAAGCCCAAGTGCTTAATCCAAAAGACTTAGAATGATAGCTACACTTTAATCAAGTTACTACCAAGCAGTAATAAATACAATTGAATACTTTAAAGAATGCCTGGATTACTGCTCAAGTTATACAACAAAGCTAGATTCAGCAGGCCTGGATCTAGTCTATGCTACAGCAAACAAGGTGTACCAATTTCAGTAAGAAGCAGTTCAGATATGCAGAAACTATAAGACTTTAACCAGAAATTTCCAGTTCAGAAGGGCAGAGTCCAGCCTCTTCTCCCACAAGAGTGCAGACCACGAACCCTCTTAATGTAAAATAACTGGCTTGAAGCCCATGTGCTTAAACCAGAATTAATACACTTTTAGAATAACAGACACTGAGCCCTCAATCAGCAGTTCCCAACTTAGAAGGATGCAAGCTACCTGTTCTGCCACTACAATGCAGACCACAAACCTTCTTAATGTAAAACAACTGGTCTGAAGCCCAAGTGCTTAAACTAAAAGGCTTAGAATGAGTTACACCAAGCAGTAATAAATACAATTGAGTACTTTTAAGATGACGCAAAAGCAAAATAAAGTAGAAAGAAACAGAAATACAGTAAAAGCAGATAATTTTTTTTTTTTTTTTTTTTAAGTGGAAAGAGAGAAAGGAGTAGCAGAAACTAAGCTGATTGGCCTTCTCAAATGTTCTCCCTGTACTGGGTAGAATGAGGTAATGACACTAGACTGGGAGGAGGGTCACAGATCAAATTTACACTAGGGACGGGCAACTGCAAAGCCACCAACTATAAAAACACTATACCAACAGGGAGGGAGGGTGGGAAACAAACTGCAGAAATGTTTCTCACAGCTGAAAAGCAGCAGTGAGCCTTTAAATGAAAGTTTTAAACAGCTAAAGGAGCCTCTAAAAAAGAGTTTAACTGCAACAAGTTATTAGAAACAAACAACCCAACAGATGCTTAATAAAAGTGGACAATTTCCAGTTAATACCTCACACACAGTGAAACTAGCTAGAAAAATACACAGTACACAAATTGCTATAAATAACAAAGAAATGAAGAACAAAATAAACAAAAAACAGGATACTTAATGTTATATATTATAGCTCCGAGTTTCCTCAGTGTCCTTCCTTCGATCAAGCTCAGTGTGAAATGGCAGAACACTCACAAATGAACTTCTTAGGTAACAGAAAGTTGAAACCTGAGACAATTTTTAAGAAAGAAGTCTCAAAAGAACCAATGAGGTGCTTAGTCTAAGCTGTAGTCCAGGTGACCTCAGTCAGCCAATGACCTCAAACAATTCTCTCTCACTGAAATGCCTGATGGCTTTGGCTAAACCAAGATGTCCCTGAATATGTGCTCAGACACACAGCCTCCACAAACACTAGGCCCAAACACAAGCCTGAATAAGGAAATGCTACAAGTATCCCCACTACTTAGAGCAAACTGCAGAAATGTTTCTCACAGCTGAAAAGCAGCAGTGAGCCTTTAAATGAAAGGTTTAAACAGCTAAAGGAGCCTCTAGAAAAAAGAGTTTAACTGCATCAAGTTATTAGAAACAAACAACCCAACAGATGCTTAATAAAAGTGGACAATTTTGAGTTAATACCTCACACACAGTGAAACTAGCTAGAAAAATACACGGTACACAAAGTGCTATAAATAACAAAGAAATAAAGAACAAAATAAACAAAAAACAGGATACTTAATGTTATATATTATAGCTCCGAGTTTCCTCAGTGTCCTTCTTTCGATCAATCTCAGTGTGAAAATGGCAATTAAAATATGTTATCCTTCCTTTGCCTGAACTATGGATCACTGGATTATTTTTTGGCCTGAGCTCCATTAGGTATTTAATGACAGAGACCGCTATTCTATGATTCCTGGTGTGTTGTTGTCCACTTTGCATCATCTTCAGCTTCCTAATTATGAAAGAAGTATCTTTGAATACATCTAGCTTTTGGTTAAAAAAAATTCAGTCAGAAAAGTGTCATAAAAAGCACATTCTACTTAATATAACTGTGTAGGAGATTTAATTTACTGGGAGGGCGTGTTTCTTTTATATGTTCATATGTGTTCCAGTAACACGGGGCCATTAGGTTGGAGCTTGTGTTCCATTAGGTATAATGCTGCAAGCACACATAGGAGGCATCACCTGAGCTGAGTACTACCTGAGCCTGTGCATAACAGCTCAAGAGTTTTATAATGATTATCACTGATCACTCATTCATCGTTATCCAGTGACCTCAATGTAAGAATAATAAACAGGTATGTAGGGGTTAAAGTTTCCCAAATGGGGTTTCAGGAGGGATTGCCTTTATAAAAAATGCTATTGTTATACACTTGCTTATAATATGATAACGTCAGTATATAGGTTAAGAGAATGTATGCACTCCACTTTTATTTACAAGCTATTATGCTGCAAAGCTATTGTGATTCTTATGGCTTGGAGGTATCAAGAAAAATATCTGATTCAGGTAAAATAATAGAAGACAGCTCACTTACCTTTGCTATGTTTAATAAGCAAAAAAAAAAAAAAAAAAAAGCATTTGCCACATGATGGTGTTGGAGGGAAATATATTGATATATTACACTCTCCCAGACACATTCTGTGGACATCACCAACCCACACCAGACTCTGCACATACTCACACTAAATTATCATACATTGATGCACTTAAAGAACCCTTGCCCAGGTTGCAACTGGCTAAAAGGTTCAAGGCCCAAAATAGACCAAACACTGCAACACCATTAAACCAATACAGTCTTCAAACACAAATTGCGATTGGTGACTGCATAGTTAGGCACTTGGATTCTATGCTAAATAGGCAAGGCAAAAACAGGGTGACAGTGAGCTGTCTCTCAGGACCAGTCTTATCATCATTACAATGGCTCTGAGGAGCCTTAAACCAGATAAATATGAGTTTTATGTGGTGGTGGCCTATGTTGGAGTAAATATCCTGGTGCTCAAAATATGGGGAGAAATAGAGGGAGGGAGAGAGAGAGAGAGAGAGAGAGAGGGAGAATATTTAGCGGAAGCCTTTGTACAGCAAACATGATGCCAAAGTATAGAGAAAAGATTAGTAGCTTTAATAATTGGCTACATACCTGGTGTCATTCCAGGTGGATCCCGTATGTGTCAGCAAAGAATGAGATGCTTGACAACTCCACTTGCTTTGTCAAGAGTAGTTTGCACCTCTCATGCAAAGGTTTCCATATATTGGTGAAAGCTTTTGCCCCCATTGTGCCTTTTTTTTAGGTAGGGTCCAGCTAATGGACCTTCCTACATAGGATTTAAAACAAATCAATCAGTGGACCATATCAATGTGTTTTTACTTAATTTCAGAAATCTAAACAACAAACTGCCAGACCTTGAGGCCCTCCTGCATTTGCAGAAAATCTGTAAAAATGTTGCTACAGAAACTCGGTTTAAGTGCCCAGAGAGCACTCCTTCCATACTTGGGTCTTGTGCTTACTACTCATTTAAATCTAATGAAAAGTGCAGCGGTATATTCTTATCTGTTAGATACCACATTTTCTTGAGACAGTTACCTAGAACCTCACAAGCAAACCTTACAGAGGTTTAAATCTAACTTAACATCAGCTATCAGATCACCGAATGCTACAGGGCCCTACTTTATCTCCAAAAAACACACAGTGTTACTAAATATTCTTGATGAATACCTCATAAGTAGGAATACCATTATCAGAGGTGATTATAAGTACCAAAATTAACTGGCAGACTTATACATGTCCCAGAGACTTCCCATGCTTTGGAACAAGATTCCAGTCTACATTAAGCAGAGCTCCTCGCTAGCAAACTTCAAGAGAAACCTTGACAAGTGGATGGGAAACAGAAAGTTTACCCCAGGGATCACTTCAGTGGCTCTGCTGGACAGAGGCACAGGGAACTAATCTAAGGGAGCAGAGAAATCCAACAGATTCTGGCTAGGCTTATAAATGCCTTCGGGCAGATAGCCTTGTACCTACCTATGAACCTATACCTCCAATGTTGGATATGCACAAAAAATCTTAGATTTTATAAACAAAAACTATCTGGGCCAGATTTAATGAACCCAGTAGGGAACAAAATATATTTGACCTGCTCATAATAAAATTAACACCTGGATGCATCAACCCCAAGGTATTCCCCTACTAGGAAAGCCTGAGCACAGACTAGTTACCTTATCTATCAAAATCTCCAAGCTGCCAGAAACATATATCACAGAATTCAAGGATTTTAAACGTACTAATCTCCTGAAATGATGTGATGAAGTCTTTAAATTAAAGTATAAATGCATTGCCCATAATGTTGAAACTGCAAAGATTTATGCTGAGAAGTTCTACTCACACTCTAAATCATCAGCCGCTACTAGTTCAAAGCACATGGGGAGATTTAAAAGCAAACCAGTGTGGTGGTCCTCATGTCTTAATAACATTTATAATAAAAGGAAGAATCTCTTAAAACTATATAGCAGAATAAAGGACTCTCAAATTAAAGAGAACATCAAACATCTAACTAAGAAGGTAAAAAAGGACATCAGTAAAACAAAGGCATCCCAAAACCTCAGAGTACAAACAAAAACCAAAGACAACTACATATCCTTCTTTAGCTTTGTCAGAAAAATGAGAAATAACACACAGCAATGATCCAAACTTATTCATAAATGCACTACTGACTCCAGTCTAGTGGATATTCCCAACTTACTGACTAATTTAGTGACATCTTTACCCCAGAGACATCTATTCCAGTCCCGCTTATTCATCAAGCCACTAGCCATAATGAAAGAACATTTACTGAAGGTACTTTCCAAGATGAAGAATACTGCATCAGTGCAGTCAGATAACATACTTTTTTGCCTTATTAATAACATTAAACTAGTATTGGTGAATCCACTCCTCAACCTCTTCAACATGAGCCTAGGAAGTGGCTTTGGCCCTTGTGAGCGCTACACTCCGCAAGAGTTACTACGCCACAGAACCTGGGAATTACAGACCTTTCAGACACATAAGTCTTATGTGCAAAGCCATGGAATGCATCATAACTGACCTAATTAACTATAATATCATGACCCTTATTAGACATGACTCTATCAGTTTGACTTTGCCAAGGGTTGGTCCTATCTAATGAAGCTTGTATACTTCTTTGAGAGGGTTTCTCAGGCCATGGACTGTGGACAAGTTCTCTGCACAGTGCACTTTGACCTTGCCATGACATTTGATACCATACCACATACAAAGATAATAAACAAACTGAAGTAGCTTCAAATTCACCTGTATGTGGTGAGATCCAACTGGCTTAAGACAAGATTCACACAGTAAGAGTAGTGGGTATATTCTCTGAGAGCATGAAGATGGGCAGCTCCCTCACATTTGACCATCACTCAGTAGGAAATCCTTTAAACATTTTCAAGCTCATAATAAAAGGTATTTCTTTCAGCTCAAAAGAAGTCCTCACTTTTTTGTATTGCACATAGATTAGACCCATCATTGAGTACAGCATCCCTCTTTTGGGATGCACCTTACTAAAAATATCAAGCAGTTATAAAGACTCCAGAAGTTTGTAACTAATAAAGGAACTTAAAAGAGCTGCCAAGAAAGAGTGGAAGTTTTATCTTTATAGACAATTTCATAAATACTCCTTGAGGGTGATCTGTGCCTTGCTTATAGGGCTATTAGGGATCCGACAGTCCAATAAATCTTATATCAAACAGTCCTACTAACACTAGCACCACAGATCTAAATCTACTCCAACAAATAAATAACACAAGGAGGAGGGATACATTTGTGTTACAGTGCCTACCTTTTCTCTGGAACAAACTCTCTTTCCCAGTTAACAGTGGACTCACTGCCTGACTTTAAGAAAGATCTGGCTAAATGGATGGATATTTACAAATTCACCCCTGGTAAGACTGGCATAGACCTCCTTGAAAGTACAGGCAAGGCCAAAGGTTGGGTACTGGCAAGGCAGAAATGACATTGTGGCTTAGCAGGCAAAAATGACATTGTGGCTTAGCTGCCTTGCATCACCAAAGGCCTTATGATCTATTGTACATTAGACCAAATAAATATCTGTCAGACTCAGAAACAATGAAAGTTTAACATAAAGCTTTTGTATAAGTGAGTAATGTGACATTTTTCATCTGCTGTCCTACTTTTACTTCTAGATACGCTGCAGGAGTTATGTTTTGTTTAAGTAAAGTATTATATTATTATTGTGTTATTTATTCTAGAAATTAAAATTTTATGTTTGATGGTCAAAGCATTTGATTGTCTATTTTCCATTTTATACTACCTCTAAGAAAAAATATAACTGTGAAACATTGTTTATTTAGTTAACAAAACTATTTAAAGTAATGGTTTAAACCTAAAGCACTATAGATGCAACATTTTATCACTAATAACTTTCAAAGACTATGAATTGTTTGAGAGTCCTGGCCTGCCATTTTGTTATTGTTATTCTTCTCCCAGGTAGACATAATGTAGAGTTTTCATAAAAAAATACCAGTATAATTTAATCAATTTCTTCTTAACCCTCTTATGGCTGCACCTTTTTGTGTTTTCTCACCATAACTAGAAAAAATGGTATACTTACCCAGCTTGGATGTCTTTGTTACTGTTGCAGGTAATCGCATCTTTCTTTCCAAATGCCTGGTTGGATTCTATTTTTGAAAGCATGGTGAAATGTGCAGCTTGCACTGATCTGTTGACATTGCTGATTACTTTGTATAATTAATTACTATTTCTTTTGAATGTTGCCTTGTATCATGGATATTGTTTTTGTTAGCTGTGAGGTACTCTGTCTCCATGGCAATGCTACTTGCTAATGAGGTATTCTGGGGAACAATGTATGCTAATTATCCATGTCCTGTCCCCTTAAAAATGGCACAGTAAGGAATTTATGCAGCTGAGTGAATCTGAGAATAGCTCAACTGCATAAATTAGCAGGGTGAGCCAATTTAATGAATATGGCTGAACAGTTTTATTCCCCCCTTGTAGTCAGTGAGGGAGATTGTGTAAAAGGTATAATCAGGAAGTGTCTGTGGAGAAGTAGCGGTGAGGGTGTATGTGGTTTCAGGTGATTTTGTGTGTGTGTGTGTGTGTGTGTGTGTGTGTGTGTGTGTGTGTGTGTGTGTGTGTGTGTGTGTGTGTGCGTGTGTGCGTGTGTGCGTGTGTGTGTGTGTGTGTCTGTGTGTCTGTGTGTGTGTGTCTGCCTGGGTGGTTGCAGTAGAGGTTTACTTAGAAGATAGGTGGAATAGGTGCATGTGTGTGACTGTTTGGGCATGGGTGAATGAGTGAGTGTGTCTGTGAGTACTATCAGGTTGAGGGTGTATGATTTATATTGAATATCTGTATGCATGTGGGACTGTCATTGAATGTGTGTATGTGTGTATCTGTGTCTATGTATCAGTACATGAACGTCTGAGGTGGATGTAAATACTTCATAAACTTGAATACAATAATGATCAGAGCTTGTAATATGGGGGGGCACTAGACAGCACTGACCTTTAAACATTTTAAACATTACTCTAAGTCATGCTGAAATCTAACAGAATAACATATTTTGCACCACACGGTTTTTTGTACAATAAGATTTATGAGGAAGAAACCAAACACCAGGGACAATCTTTAAATATTAATCTAAGTCATAAGCAACAAGGAAACCCTGGCAATTAACAGTCCAGTGCAGAAAAGCAAATTATATCAAGATAAATCACCAGGGCTGATACACGGCTGTGTATATAATTCCACACAACTTCTGGTATAAAAAAATCCACTTTAATCAGCATAAAAATATGATTAGCGCTTTTACAATGTAAGTTACTTCATCAGATCATGCACGCTAAAAGCCACAAAGTCATTTTATATAACTATCAACCAATAAAAACAAGTGAATTCATGTAACTAAGCAACCAACTAATTAACTGAAATACTTAAAGACATACTGCAATAGTAATAAAACATACATCATTATGCAGTAATAAATAAAAATGACTAAAAATGAAGATCAAAATGTGATTGTAGCTAAAAACGTCAAATAATACAATGTAATATTTTGTTAAATCAACCATAGGGTGGCATAAAGGGAAATGATTACTAAATGCAGCAGCCATAAAAACACAAGCTGTCTACATTCTCATGTCACTTGCCTTCATTTCTTTAATTTGCGCCCCTTCAAAACTGGTTTCATGGGGACATGATCATTCAGACCTGGACTGATATGTGCTCCAAGCATAAGTTTCCAGGCCAGCTCCCTTTGTTCTGTCTTGTTCACTATATCACCCTGTCCAGTATCTTCATGCACAACGTCTAATACCATGAACGTAAACTCATGTCCCGTTCCAGTTGTATTCATGTGTTTATCTGTAGTGCTATATGTTAATCCTCTCCTGGCACAGTACAAGTGGTCCCTAATTTGTTGGTCTTTCCAACATAAAATGACTTGCAGCAAACACACTGAGCAAGCTATATTAAGTTCTTAGTATTACAGTCCACAGTGATCTTCACTCTATACTTGGTACCACTAACAGGATGGACAAACATGTTCGTCTCCTTTATGAAATTATAGTAGGTACATTTCTCACATCTAACTGTTCCTACAAGACAGAACAAAGGGAGCTGGCCCAGATACTTAAGCTTGGAGCACATCTCAGTCCAGGTCTGAATGATCATGTCCCCATGAAACCAGTTTTGAAGGGAAGCAAATTAAAGAAATGAAGGCAAGTGACATGAGAATGTAGACAGCTTGTGTTTTTATGGCTGCTGCATTTAGTAATTATTTGTGTTTATGCCACCCTATGGTTGATTTAACAAAATATTACATTGTATTATTTGACGTTTTTAGCTACAATCACATTTTGATCTTCATTTTTAGTCGTCATTTTTATTTATTACTGCATAATGATGTATGTTTTATTAGTATTGCAGTATTTCTTTAAATATTTCAGTTAATTAGTTGGTTGGTTGCTTACATGAATTCTCTTGTTTTTATTGGTTGATAGTTATATAAAATGACTTTGTGGCTTTTAGTGTACGTGATCTGATGAAGCAACTTACATTGTAAAAGTGCTAATCATATTTTTTGTGCTGATTAAAGTGGATTTTTTTATACCAGAAGTTGTGTGGAATTATATACATAGCCGTGTATCAGCCTTGGTGATTTATCTTGATATATTAATCTAAGTCATGTAAAAAGTTCATGGAACAACTGGTTTTACAGTGCAAAGAATTTTCTGAACGATAAGAATCACAAACTCTAATGTCTGGCAATATTGACTGACTGTAAAAATTAGTAATATATGAGGGATAAGGCAAGTATAAGAGACAAAATTAGGGCATTCTGTAAAGTCAGGGACTGTGTGTGTGTGTGTGTGTGTGTGTGTGTGTGTGTGTGTGTGTGTGTGTGTGTGTGTGTGTGTGTGTGTGTAGGTGTGTGGGAGAGTGGATGAGGGAGTTATTTGTACCAGTGGTGATTGCAGCAGGGAAGTGGTGATTAGCACTACAGATAACACCACCAGATTCAGATTAGTTAATACTGAGGGTTTATTTTTTATCATTGCAATTAATCATGTGTCTGAATCACACTTTATGTGTGGTTCTAGACTTGCCCCTTTTCTCCTCGGCAGTGTGCACCCATGGTGCAGTTCTTTCTGAATCCTGGCCTATATGTAAAAGTTATTCAGTTTTCAAGATATGAAAGATTGTTTGTGAAAAAGAGAAACATGTCATTTTTTCTGCATTATAATGTATTACTTCACTGATGTAAAGAATGTAAATAACTTGACGCCTTTCATTGTAAAGATGCTGAACACATTGCTGTTTGCACATTTTATTAACAGTTATTGTTATTAAGATATTTACATTTGTATGGCTTATATTCTTTAACTTAATTTTCATAAAATAATCAAGAATCTAAGAATGTGTGTTGGCTGTTAGAGTTGTGACATTCTTCACCTACTAGCTGTGAATAACTTAAGCAAATAAGTATAGGAAGACTAGTTCTCTTGCTCAGACTTGCTCCTTTTCATCCAAATAATTTAGTATTATTGCCACTAGAGCATTTAGTTAGCATTAAAGATACATACCGCAGTCAGAAAAAATAAATGTTGCTCTTCAGTTACATAGGAAATTATAGTTCCCATGAATCACCAGCTGCTGTTAGCCATTCATGATGACCTTTAATGGTATTATTTTGAGGGAAGACCAGAAGCTACCAGATTCTTTATTGTTTATTTATGGCCAGACAGAAAAGTCCTTGTCTTATCTTTTCCCCATTTCCCTACCAGCAGTTCTTGACATTTATCCATTCCCTTGGGAGGCACTGTGGGCTATTAAACCGTACTATTAACACTTTAATAGCAATTACCAAACCCATTCTTAAAAGATATACTTGGGTATAATGTGAAAAGGAAATACAACCTCTTTCTCTCTTCCCAGTGCAGACAATGCTGATAATATTTTTTGTTTTATATAAAACAATTTATGCAACTTACTGCCATTACTAAGGCTTCCATCTGAGCTGTTGCTCAGTTGCTACTCTATTTTCAGGAGTTTGAATACCAGATCTATCTGATATGACATTTGTTATTGAAATATTTTATAAAAGATTGTAACAGTGCAGTCATTGAATGTTAGGGCTTGGATAAACCAGGAATAAAGCTTTAGATAAATATGTGATACATTTCAGGTAACTGGCTTATCAGTATACATTGTTATCATTACTACAAAACTCTGTTTTCATGAAATTAAATTTTCAGGAATTAGAGTTTTGATTGTTATATTTATTTTCTGGTCATTGCTGTGATTGTATTAAAATTATAATGCATCCCTTGCTCTATATAAGTAGAATCAAAGTAGATTTTAAGTACAGAATGATGAAATTAGGGTTAAAAAAATTTAACAATTATTATATGCAGCCATTTTCAAATATACATATAGTTGTCATTGATGTTCTTACAATAACTTGCAAAATAAAAAAACATAGGTTATGTCAGAGCAAATGGAGTCTTTTACACAGACAGGTCTCTTTACAATACTTTGTGAACTCCTAGGTGCTCTCTTTGGCAAAGATATGTCTAGGTGTGATACATACATACATACATGCATGCATACCAATATTTCAAGCACAGGCATTAATGCTCTTCTAGCTTGCCAATATACCAAAACACTTGTTACCATAATAAGTGTCCAGGCTGTTCTTAAAAATATCTAAACTAGTACTTGCTTTAATGTAATTTGGTAGTCTGTTCCATGCATTGGTTACTCTGTCCGAGAACCAATTAGTACACCTCTCATTCCTACAGAATCTTCTACATAGGTTGTCTGATGATTATGTAGTACTTTTTGATAATCCCAAACATTCCCAGAGGTAGTTTTCTCTAAATGCCCTATACACCTGAATAAGATCTCCTCTTAGATATCTGTAACAGACACTGTACAAGTTCAGATATTTTAGTCTTTCATAATAACTTAAATTTCCACATCCATGTATACCCTCGGTATATTTCTGCTGTATTCTTTCCAGTTTCTCATGCTTGTTTTCTTATAGGGTTTCCATATTGTAATTCCATACTCAAGTTTGGGTCTAATGTAACTAACAAACAATGACCTCATTATTTTTGATGTCCTAGACTTTATACATCTTTTTATACAACTTATAGTTCTATAACTATCATTAGCCAATCGCTTGACATGATTAGAAAAACTCAACAAAATCTACCCATATACCTAGGTCCTTAAATGAGTCGACAGTTTCAATCACTGTGTGCTGTATTAAATATTCACCTTTCAGTTTATGTCTCCCAAATCTCATATATATAAATTACATCACAGCACAATTCGTCATTCATAGCTGATATTATATTGTTTTAGAAAATCTTGTTACAGGTATTAATAGATCTGTTTTCAACATATGCATGCTGGTGTAAGGTTTCAAGTCCCAACCTTTCCAGTTCTGACAATAAATTATCCAATATTACCTTCTTCATTATTTTTCCACAACATGAAAGTAGACTTAAGGGTCTGTATGACTCTGGGTTAGTCCTACTCCCCTTTCTTTATAGACAGGCTTAATAAGCGCATGTGTCCAATCTTGAGGAATCTCCCCATATTTAAATGACCTAGTGAATAATAGGTATAATGGTACTGTAAGTTCTTGCTGAAGTGCTCTCAGGTCATTGTTTCTAATTCCGTCTCCTTCTTCTGCTTTGTTTGGATCCAGTTTGCACAGTTCTTTTTCAATATAATCTGATTTGATTCCAGTATCTGGAGTTACCTGGATGTCACTCGGACAACTTATCACCCCTTTTATTGAGTCAAACTGTTCTGTATAAGAGTTTGTAAATGTATCTATAATCTGTTGTGTCTGAGAATAAATTATAGAATTTGCAGACAGTTTATCAATTTGTGTGTCTTTACTCCTTCCACATCTTATATATCTGTAAAAAGGTTTCCTATTACGCTCAATATCTTTATATACATTTTCTTCAAAATTTTCTTCATCTTGTCTCAAACTATGCTTAATCTGTTTCTCCAGCTTGTTTATTTCAGTTTTCAAAGTTGTAGTTCAACCTCTCTTACAATTTCTAATATTTTTTTCTCTCTCACCTTAATCAGATATCTTGTTCTTATGGAAATATATCTCCCTGATGTTGTATGTCAAGATCCTGATGTTAAACATTTTTTTTTGATTTTTTTGCACTCAAACAATTTCTCGTTCAAAACTTTTCACATTCCATCTGCAGATTTTCCACTGAGCACCTCACTCCAGTTAGTTTTACAGAGTGACTTTTTTGCTTCCATGCAGTCGAGTGGCGTTCGAAAGACATGCGTGAATGGGCGTGCCTTTGTTGGAGGTTGGGCATTGGGCTGGCACCTCGGCACTGTAAAAATCTACTGCCAATCATTAGCAGACCGGAGTTCCGCTGTGGTGACCCATAACTGGGAAAAAGCCGAAAAAAGAACAATATAATCTGCAATTAACCTTTTGTGCATTGGCTTATATTTCAGTTTGGCAGAATTATCTAGCAACAAATTAACCTTATAACCCCATGATCACTGCACATCAATGGTGGTAAAACTTGACTTGACGTTACAGTAATTTTTTTGGGAACACAAACAATGTCTAGTATGTTCCGTCTCCTGGTATTTTTTTTTACAGTCTGAAACAATTGTTGTTCCTGAATATACACTATGAATACTTATCTTACTAACATTGTTAAATCAGTATTATTCCAGTTTGTTTCTGGTAAATTTAAGTCCCCAGCTAATATTATTCTTCCCTCCTGTGTTTCATGCAAGAAATGTATGAATTCCTCTATGTCATCTGCACTTGACTTTGGTGGTCCATACACTCCAACAATTGTTACATGTTAAGGGATTGACTTTACTGCCACAGTTAGTCTATAGTATTGGTATTATCATTGAACATGTAATAATCACAGGTCTCATAGCTATCTTTAATCCCTATCATAAGACCTCCTCCTGTTTTTTTGTTAGAATGTCTGTTACAGTAAAAACATTTATACCCTGACAGAATTGGTTTCCAGTCATTGCTCTTTAACCATGTTTCACAAACAATAACAACATCAATCTTCTGGGAACATAGCAAATTCTCCAATAAAAAAACTTTATTATTAATTCTCCTATCATTAACAACCATCATAGATGCATCACATTTTGCTATCTGTCAACTGTTCAGTTTGTATGAATCCTGTTGGCACCACCAAAATATGCTGGAAACAGAAACGGCAGTCCTAAATACCATCCACCTGTTACCAAATAATATGCCATTTGAATAGGGTTTGAATCAGACCGCTGTCACCTCTTGTGCTGTTGTTTACTGCTTGGTAAATAGAAGTCTGACTTTTTCCCATCTCTTCAGTTGAGGCACATTCTTAGTCTGTCAGCCAGGTCCTCATATCCTCAGGCAAAGGACCAACTGCTTGCTGGCTCATTATAAGGTCTTCTAACATTTTAAAAAAATAATCTTGACATTCACTCACCCACGTATGAAAGCAATTGCTAATGTCTGCAGTGAAATTGTTGATACAGTCTTGGTTTTCTTGCATATTCTCTAAATTGTTTCTTTCGATAATTTTCAAGTGTGAGCTTAAAACATTCTAAAAGGATCCATATTAGTATAATCAGTACAACCAGCATCTGTTATGTTGCTAGTAGCATACATAGCTTTGACTGTGAGCAGAACAGTTACAAACTTTACCCACTGTCTTGATAAATTTTGTTCTGATTAAGCAATTTTAAAAATGTCCAAATCATTCTTTAAAAGCATTATATCTCATAACGGGGAAGAAATAATTTAGTAGACATCTAAGGCTGAGTTTTAATCCGTACTGCTCGAGTGTGCTAAAGAGGAGTCATGACCTCGTTCAGCAGCTGTTCTATTTTTCTTCCTGTTCTTCTTCATACCTCCTCCCTGTCAACAGCTTCAAGTTTTGTTCACATTTCTCACACTGAAGATGCTTCATTTTCTGAGCTGCATCGAGATTTCTTATTTCTAACCTGAGTTGTCGACTCTTTAACTCTAGCTGTAGTTTAAGATAATCTGTATTGCCATTGTGGTGTCCTTTAACTGCATGTTGCACACTTATAGTTCTTGCCAAGTTGTCTCCACATCTATCGAACTAATATTTAACTGCACAGAAGCAGATTATTATTCAAACTAGCATGTGGTAGTCCTTTTGATTTGCTCCTTATAACCAATTGTCCTCCTGACATGTTGCAATATTCCTGAGAAATCATTGGTTTCCCTTTGTTTGATCAACAAACCTCTACAGCAAATTATAGTTTATCCCTGGGATTCATAAAGGTTACTACTAAGTGTACTTTCTTTATTCAAGAACATCCCTGCCACATTGCTTGTGCTGTCTATTCACTCAGAAAAGCTACACTAAATGTATTCTTAGTGTAGACTAAGTGGTAACCTCTATGAATCCCATTTTTGCAACTTTGATAAATGTGATTCAAGAAACATAAAACACACACACACAAAAAATCTTCCCCATATAACTCTATGTAAGGGGCTGGGCCCCCATATCCTTCCGAATCATACATACCAACTCCTCAGCTACATTATAAGGAAGACAACATGGAAACAAAAAACTCTGAAAGTTCATTGCTGCCTCAGACAATCCAGTTAATTGCAATTAAATGGGTAGCAACATCTAACCCTTGATGAAAAGTTGCTTTTCAAAACATTCTACAACAAAGTGTAGGTAAGCCGACTGCATTAACTAACTGATGTGCAGTGTATACTGCTGTATATTTTACCTTGTGGCTGCAAAGGTACACATAATTTTTGGTGATACAACTGTTATACAAGCCATTCGAGTCTGATTTACAAAATATCCATACAAACACAAACTAGATATGTGTCAGATAGGATGTGAATTCTATTGCTGACATCAAAATATGTCAGAAACAGGAGAAAGGGCCTTCAAAATCCATCCTGCTTTTAGCCTGTAATGTGATGGAGAGAAAGGGAGTTTGAAACCCACTGCTACCACAAAATAATGCTAAGAGTATGGTTGGGGTTTAGAGAGGCTAAATCCATACCACTGCTACCAGATATGCATCTAAGAGGGAGATAGCCCTTTAGGGCTTATGCATTAGGTTGTAACCAGCACCTGTCATTCCTAAATAAGATTTACATTTTTGGCAATAAAACAGGGGTAAATCATTGAATTACTAGGATTTCAACCATCATAGTCTGATACTCATGCCTTCTAATGCAAGCTTACCAACAGTAATTGAGAGTTAATCAAAGTGCTTTTTAAACACACACACACAAAATCCCCCCAGTGTTTCTCAGGATGAGAAACTTTAACCTCTTCACTGATAGCACCTCATTTTTGAATTTACACTGTTCCACCAGCAGTCAGATTATTAATCCAGTGCCAAATCTTGGCTACTGAATGGTTTTCCCCTGGGACAACCAGCATTTATTTATTTGTTTGCTTGTTTGTTTATTTTCAGACAAGTGGAGACCCAGGGAAAAAAAGGATCAAACTATAATACATGGGCAAAAGGCACAAAAAGCAGATAAGAAAAACTGCAATTACTTTAATTTAATCATAGAATCATAAGATCACAGGAAGTTAATAGGCTATTGGCCCTGAGGTTCTTACAAGCATAGCCAAGAATTTAGCCCATGTTCTGACATATCAGCACCAGATGCCTCTGTCCAGCTTACTCTCCAAACTAAAGCTATTTTGTTTAATTTAGCATAATATTAAAAGTTATCTTTTTTATGTTCTTATAGCCAAAGGTCTACTGCAGATAAAGTGTTCTTGAGGAATTTGATGCTCATAAGACTACTTGGTAATTCTCCTGTGACACAAGTAAAAGAGTACAAAACAATAAAAAGAAAGCTCAGAATAATGGCAAGCTCATGACACTACATCTATACATCTCTGGGGACATCAAATGCAGAAGTATTAGGCTGGAGGACTGAAATCTGCCTTTGGAAATTACCCATCCTTACAATTTCCTCATTAGTGATTATTGTTAATGAACATCTTAGCTTTCTTCTCTCTACTGAGAGATACAAATGAGGTTTCCTATTCATATTACTTGATAGGATTTGACTTCCTTCCAGTGGGAGCATATAAAGACATATCAGCAAATGTAACCAGAAAAGGAAGGACTTTATTTGCTCTTTTTTCTTCTCTCCCAACTACTTAACTTTAAGGTTCTAAGGTTTGATTGTCATCTTTATAGAACATGAGTCTAATGTTGTTAGGTGTTCAGTCTATGCTTAACTTTTTTCCTCTTGCACTAACTACCCTCTTTCTAGTTTACAGCTTGTGTGACTTTTACACACAGAATTAAAGCTTTCAAATCCACAAGCTCTCTTACATTATGGCTCTGTTAAAACTCTCAGCACATTTATAATTATCAAAATCATGCAGAGCCACTGGCCAAAATGGGGGAAAAAGCAATAGAACATATAACAGATTTATTCACAGACTTCGGTGGGAAGTCATTAGGCACAAAATGTCTTAATATTCAGTGTAGCCGCACAAAAAGACAAAACCAACAAACTTAATCCACAAATGCGTCACCAGAAAGCCTTTGAATACTTCAAAATACTTTATTTAAGGAACTATCATGTTCCTTAAATAAAGTATTTCAAAGTATTCAAAGGCTTTCTGGTGACGCATTTGTGGATTAATATCCAGTGTAGTGCAAAATGGGAACCCAACTGGTTTCTTTGGTGCTTTCATCTTACTCATGTTTAGACCTTCAGTAGATGAAAGCACCAAAGAGATGAGTCCCTGGTTCCCATTTTGTTTAGTACATTGGTTGTTTAGCAGAGTGTTTGCTAGTAATGTGTTTTGTTTTGCAAAATATCTTACAAAATAAGAGTTGTGTTTTCACAATACGCAAAAATAAACATTTCAATACTTGGTGATGGGGTATTTAAGTCAAAATGACCAAAGAACTATTTGTGTGAACAGGAAATCAAATGGTTCTAAGCAACAAGAAAAACCATGTTGAGTAATGCTGCTTTTATATGAAGCACAAGCCAAATGATTTCACAGGAACAGCAACATATCTAACAATTAGTGCAGAGGATTGAGGCCATAAGCAGTTTAATATGCTGCCTCCTGTTGTATAGGGTTTGATTCCCTTCAGCCTTCACCTGCCTACTGTATGACCTCGAGCAAGCATTGCTCTCAGCCTCTTTGCAAATGACCTCAAGCAAGCATTGCTCTCAACTTCTTAGCACAAGAAATATGGACAAAGGACAAAAAACAGGGACAATCTTTAAATGTTGCTGCTATAAACTTAGAAAGCTGCCAGAATAAAATATTTTGCATCAGCATGCATTTTTGAAGGATATAAAGTCTGAAACTCAAATGCCATTACTTTTTGACAAATCACTGAGGATTTAAGTTACTAAGTATATATTTTATGAGTAACATATTAAAAATATGAGCCAAAAATCTGGACATTCTGCAAAAATCTGGACATTTGAGAGGTATGTGAGCAAGTCACTTAACCAAACTGTGACTTGGGGCAATTGGGAATTTGGGCTAGGTTTCTTAATGGTCTCCAGTCTCCAAACTGCATGCCAAGTAACAACTATGAACCTTCAAAGTAACACTGCACTCAACAGGGATCTTCAACTGCTTGACCAAAAGGCCACATGATTCTAATGGTGAACAGAAACCCATCAGTTATAGCACTTCTCTGTATGCGTTCTCTAAGAAAAATCAGAACATGCCAGCATCACTGCCTATCCCAGAGGGCGCTACAAACAGTAACATTATAGGTGGGTGAACTGCAAAACACATTCTCTAATATAGAAAACGTTTCTTTAGAAAATAGTCAGCTGTAAATACTGAACAGTAGGACAGATATTATCAGTCACCATTAAAATACCACAACCTAAAAGCAGAAAATTGCAAGGGAAAAATATATTAATGGCACCTTACTCACTCTTGTGTAAATGTTTTCAAATGAAAACCAGTTGATCATCCCCCCCAAAAAAAAATGAACTGATGATTCCAGTTATAAACCAAACAGTTAAGTTTGCATAAATATATAAAACCGTCAATGTCAGTTCAATCTGCAAGTTTCAGTGTGCTGGCCCAACTGTTACCCGATACTGGTGCTGGCAAGATCCACCCTCGAGGAGTAAAGCTGCCATCAGGATAATCTTTGGGTACAGAATATTGATCCCATTTAAGCCTGTAAGACACAAAGGGAAAGGAACTGTTACTGATACAGACGTCAATATACAGCACCAATATCCATTCTCCTACTGGAGCAGTAGCTGCATTATTCATCCATATTTTAAACAGGAGGGCTATTAACTGGGAAGCTAGAGTTCTACAGACCTTTATTAATCTAATACTTTCAATAACTGAAAGGGAATAATTAAAACTATACTTCTATTGAGATGTGTTATTTTTTTCTGACTAAAGTTAGAAAGATTTTAAATTAGAAACAATTAATCTCTGTCGTATCCCCTAAGTCTCAAACAACCCACTGTACAAGTATAGTGGGTCCAAAACAAAACAGTATAAGAGACATCTCTTTGTGGAAGCTCCTCAACTCCTGCATGTCTAGCCAATCACTATCTACCAAAAAAGCAGAAAAATATCAGAAAATGGTAGTAGTAGTAGTAGTGAACCCAGATATATTCCAAATCAAAAATAAAAACTTTAAAACATTATTATTATTATTATTATTATTATTATTATTATTATTATTATTATTATTACACAGAACCACCAACTCCAGCAGGTATTCAGAAGCAATCCAAGCAGGGTAGATGGTCTGCCTCAAGTGGAAGATCCAAGAGCACAGACAAGTAATCCAAACAAAACAAAAATAAACAGAATGGTAGCCTCATCCCAAACCCTGACCATACACCTGCCATCAGGCATGGGAGTGTTCCACCCTGTTGCAAAACAAAGTGCACTGATACACATGTCAACAAATTCGTATCCTCTCCCCCATCCCCACCAGTGTGCCATTCAAGCCAGCACTGCCCCATCCACCAAATGCCCCAATAAATTTAAACCTTATGCACTCCAAACCAGTAAAATTAATAATGATGTGATCCTTCTTATTAAACAGATTGATAAATTCACAGACTTTAAACAAAGACATTACAATACATGTTTGGAAACATTCAAAGACTAGACCATTTAGCAATCCAAAAAGCTATATTTAAAATGAATGCATATAGTAAAACATAAACAGGGGTTTAAAAAAGACGACAGTATACATCAATAGATAGAACTTATTTAATGTCACAAATGCAATCTAAATTTAATTTTACATTAAATTACAATTGATGAAGACCAACAGTCTCCCCTCAAAAAGGCAGATACCAACAGCCAGATCGATGCTAGCAGGATGCATTAATAGTAAAATGGAACATCAACCATAACTCTTTTATTACTGAAAAAAAATGACAACTCTTCACTATTAAAAACATATCTAATTATGCATAGAAGACAGTACTGCAGTCGTGCAAGAAAAAGTAGAATGTTTCATATGTATAAAAAAACTTTAACTGCATCTGCTGTTTTTGTGACTAAAACTTCAAAATGAAAATTATGTCTAACAAGTCTATGATCCAAAAATCATTGATTTAACTTTATCCACAAGTTAGAATTTCTTCAAGTCTAAATAATGTGTCCAGGCAAACAGAAAGGAAAGGACAGTCGCAGTTCTGGTTTAGCACACTTAAGGGCAGATTCAGTAAACCCTACACAGTCCACAAAGACTGTGAGCACATAGTGCAGCAGCACACACATGGCAGCACATTGTTTTGTATTCAGTAAGCAGCTCTACATGGTGTGTAGAGCCGCATAAATGTGGTAAACACTGTGGCATGCTAATTACAACATTAGCATCTGAATTGTATGCTAATCAACCAATCCACAATGGAGGAGCTATTCAACAAGCTATAAAACAATGGTGTAGACTCACTGCTGATTTTCCCTGCAAATTCCAAAACCTATTGGAATACAGCCACAGAAAGGAGTCTAAGGAATCTACACAGAAAGAATATTAGAGGCTGCTGTTGCTATAATTCATGTGTATGTGCAACAGGTTGAAGTCTATGGTGCTGCTAATAGACCAAGGCCAAGAAGGAGAAGACTTTTCAGTCCCTCGTTACCTTATAATCTGCATGAGGTGGAAACTGTAAAGCGCTACAGGTTGGATAGAGACATACTGCAGGAACTCTGCAACCTCTGTCATCCTCAACTCAGACCAGGGCAAACCAAGGGGAACCAATACCAGTGGAGACAAGGTATATGCAGCACTTAGAATTTTAGCCTTAGGAGGCCAACAGGTGACATACTGGGGGTCACAAGCATCAGCATTCAGGATCCTCCATCAGCTCCTGAATGCTATGCTCCAACATGCTAGTGACTACATATATTTTCCCAGTACTCCTGAGGACAGGGCCACAAATATGCAGGAGTTTTACCCTGTAGCACACTATCCTGAAGTACTGAGTGCCATAGATTATACACATATAGAATTTAAGGAATCACCCTGGGAACAGGTAAGGGTATACATAAATAGAAAGGGCTTCCACTCTATTAACTGCCAAGTCATGTGTAATGCTAAGGGAATCACCTTGTGTGCTGGCAACCCAGGCACTTACCATGACTTACATATGTGGCAGACCTCCTAGCTATATCAGATGTTCACTAGGGATGATATCCTACAGGGTCATTTACTGGGGGATACAGGTTATGCACTAGAACCATGTCTGATGATGCCCATCAGAAATACACACACATCCACTGAAGAACACCATAATCAGGCACATGCTCAAACCAGAAATATCATAGCTCATGTGTTTCGGCTGCTGAAGTCACGGTTCCAGTGCCTAGATACATCTGGGGGAGACCTGCTGTAAATCAATGTACATGTATTGAAATCTTCACCATCTGTGCCATGCTACCCATCATCATCCTGAGAAAACAGTTTCAGCAAGATCAACAAGGGGAAGGAGCACACATCCCACCATCAGTGGTAAGGTCACCATAGCCACATGCAGGTAAAGAGTCAGAGGGGGAACCAGCTGCTGCTGTTGGTGTAGACAAATGTAGGCATGCTCAATATGCCCTCACATTGGCTAAGAGGCAATGTATAGCACACTCACTCACCACCTAAGGGGCTAAAACCTTCATCCTAGACACATACATATAGCAGCATTTATGTCAGGCAGCGCTGACAACCTTTACCTACCCATGTAATGGCTGTGTACTCCTAGAATCATACAGCCTCAGCCCTGAACTAAAGCAGTAGCAACTGCTGAATTTACAATGTAGGTGCTGAACTTGGAATATTAAAACATGATTGTGTAATAATACAAATGAATGGCATATCCTTGCATGTTGTTACTTGGTAATGTAAGTAAGTAAAAGGTGGGTGATTTGTACAGCAATGACTTCAACACGTGACAGCAGAGACTTATGTGAATGCATGTGTTCCCTATCAAGTAATAAGCTTCAGGCATCAAAGATTCATGCATTCATACCTCTCAAAAGTACTGATGGTCACCAAATGTATTCAGTTTGGCCTCATGCTTTTGTACTGGAAAACCATTAAAGAGAGAAGTTAAATAGGAATGAGACACATTTCAGTTTTAGACTTCATAGCCCTCAGAAGATTCTTAAAAATACTGATGCAGAAAACTGTTTCGATTCTATCAACTGTCTAACTTTTTATGATCAAAATATGGCAACACTGCAATTAGCAAAACATCACAAACACAGATATACTAAGCCCTAAGCCAGCTATGCACCCTGATTATCAGACACAAAGCTTATGTATTCCTGAATCCAAAAGACAGAAAACAAGGATATGGCACAGTTATCATCACTTGCACAGGATGCAGCGAGGAGCAGGAAGCCTGGGTTGAGGCAAAATATGGGAGCGTGTGAGTAAGAAAGAGAAACAGGCAAACATTTGGATAAAGCAACAAATGGCCACTGAGATGGAATGAGCTTTAAGCATCATGGCTGAACCATGTAACTGTTGTGTGTGTGCCTGTAATGGTCCAAGTGAAATTGGTGTGTGAGTGTCTGCAAGAGCACAGCCAAACTCTGAGCTAGCTGTACATCTTGGTATGTTGGACAAGTGTGAGATGTGCATGGTGGTGGTGGCAGTTCATTGTTGTTGTACCTGACTACAAGAACTGCCTCTGCTAGGAGGTGGACTGGCATGTTCAGGCCCATGGTGAGATGCACTGCTGCTACCTGAATGTGACTGATGTTTACTGGACGAGTTCTCCTCATGAGGATGCCCAGGGAAATGACCCCATAACCTGACACATCTGGGTGTTGACACCTCAACCACTGATGGAGCAGTGGAAGTACTGCTGCTATGGCAGAATGATCAGGTATGGTCACATCAGCTAATATCAGATGATGTGGCTGACCTGTGCCCACATGGATGCTATCCCCCTCCCAGTTGATGTTCCATCACTGATGCTTCCAGTTCCAGCTTGTCACTTATCCAATCCATTGAATTGTCAACATGGTGGAGGCAGTCATGCATGTCAGCTAGTGCCATATCTACAATCCTAAACATTTCTTTGGAGGACCTATTGGAACATGCCTGCTCCTCCATGATGGCCCCAAACATATGTTGAGTGGCACAGGAAGACACAACTGGATCAGGTGAAGGCCTCCACTGAGCATCCCTAACAACCCTCCTGTGTGGTACCTCATCCACACTTTGGCTATGGCTAGAGTCAACAGGCACTTGAAGCTGCAGTAACCACACTACCCTGATCGAGTGTCTCACCTTCAACCTGTCCATTATCTGAGGGCTCACTGAATTGGTTGGGATAGGTTGATGAAGTTACAGAGGATGGCTGAATGTAAACCTCAGTGTCAGATTGAACCTCTGCACCCCCCGACTGTGCCTGTGTTTGGCTACTATCATCAATAGGGTCTACCAAGATACTCTGACATCAGGTGGTAAGAGTCCTACACTTCCACTGTCAGGATCACCCATGATAATAAGCAACAAACACAGGAAAGAAATCAATACCTGCACTATTATAGTCCAATGTATGCTAACAAACTAACAGTGGTGCCAGTATTACAGACAGTGCAGCAATACAAAAAACAGCCCTGACACCCATATCACACATATGGATAAAATAAAGATTTCTTTGAGCTGCTCATCAGTATTGACATAAAAATGTTTGGCTTACCATGTGCAAATGATTCCAGAGTTCCTATGGAGGATTGCCCTGGAAGAAGTTAAGCAAAAGGTATGGACACCATCATCACAATTAACAGTAACACAGGGGGTTAAAACCTTTTGCCCTTTATATGTCCATGAATGCTACTTTTAACAAAAACTTGGATGACACATCCACCCCAAGCCCATCTGTAATCAACCAGAATGTGTTGTTAATTGCATCAGTCTACAACTAGTCCCCCTGCCAAACAAAAATATGTTAAACAGAACGTATGTATTGCTGTCAGTATTTTACTGTCCAAGAAATATTTAGCAATTGAAATAGATAAACCTAAATGGAAGATCCTCCTGAGACATACTTGTCCTCCCTGAAATAGCAGCACTACCATCAATCACATGCTGTTGTGCACTTTCCACTGAGGTCTCTGGATCCATGAAGTGGACAGAAACTCTTCATTTGGTGTCAGTGATGGCTTTGTAGCAGGCCTCCCTCTGGTAGCCATCTATCTATGGGCCACTGCATCTGCTCTCCTCCTGGCCAATGAAATTAGTCAGTGGCCTTATGATGCACTGATCATACATCCTGCTCTGGCCACCTATGACATTTACATCATCCACTATCAGCAGCAAAATTTGTATTTTTCCAGACATATCGCCACATCCTCTCTCAGAGCCTACAAACCTTGCCATGATGTATGTGGATAGACTAAAAGCCCTGTCACTGTAATTTGCATTGTATAGGATTAGGTGACTTGTTCCTGGCCTACAGGCCAGCCTCTGACCCTGCCCTGATGGAAATACTGCTCATCTGCAAATCAGCTATAGATGACATTAGCAGAGTCTGGTGAGAGGAAGAAGGTAATAGCAGTGTCCCACATGCTGGTGTTGTGTTCTCTTTAATGTCAAGCAAGTGCAGAAACACATCCTCTCAAAAGATGAAAGGCACCATGTCTACTAAATGCTTTAACATTTACTTCATTCTCAGGGTCACTGAAGGGGAGGTTGGGGGTTGGGACACATAGGTGCCATAATCCTAGGTGACATAAAATACAAAAGAAGGATAATACACATAAGTATCACATAAATAAAACCCTGCTTAGATAGAACACATAAAAGGTAGTTTTTCAATATTTCCCACTGGAGGAACAAAAAAACAGCCAAGGATATTCATATATAAAAAAGCAAATATGTGGATGAAACATATTACAGTTACACATAAATCAAAGTTGGATCCCAAACAAGGAGAGTAACAACAGCAAAGCAAACCTCTGTGTAAACAATTTTGTTTGTGTCAACACATAAATCGAACTTGGCTCACCCATCCCCAAAACAACAAGCAAATGACACATTTTGCCAACAAACAAATAGGAAGTCATTGTTCCACTGTATTTGGCATTCATCAAACCTATCATTGAGTACAGTGCCCCCTTTGGTATGTACCTAACCAGGCATATCCAACAACTGGAATGTCCATAGAGGTTCCTCACTAAAAGAATGCAGGGCATAAGTAAAATATCCCTGTATTCTGTCTCCTTTGGGCTTTTGAGGGGAGATTTATGCCTGCCATACAGGGCATTGTCAGACCCTACTCTGATGGACCTCCTGCATATCCACAAACAAATAGCACCAGAATTATCCATTAAAATGTGTTAAACCTTACCTGTGATATAAATAGGACCTGCTGGAGTGATAGGTAAGTATCCCAGAGACTATCCCATATCTGAAACAGGCTCTCCATCCATGTGAAGCAGAGTTCATCCCCAACCCAATTCAAGTGCAACTTGGACAACTGGATGAGGAACAGGAAATTCATCCCAGGTTTGACACCTGTGTCTCTAATGGACACAGTCAACCTGTAAATGGTTCATGTCCCAGGCCTCTGCTTGTAAATGTTTCATCACCCAAGTCCCTGCTTATACTTATCAAGGGTATCAGAACTTGTCAGAGATCTGGGCTGCACGGCTAGGCTTAAAAAGGCTCTTGTGGTCATTATCGTAGTAAATAGCTATGAACCTATATGTATGAGGGATAACACTCTTACTGTATTTTGAAGGTTCAGAAGTATGACCGAGGGTATACTGTCTACTATGCTTCTGTATGTATAATTCTGCTATCTGGACTTGGATGGTCTTTACACTTAAATAAGACACATGCACAAATGAATGTATAAACAAGAACCTTGTCAGGTCAAACACATATGTGGTTAACACCTCAATCTGTCATCTGTACTAATAAATAACTCATGACCATGTCTGAGAAGCACTTCTTCTGTGTCAAAGATAGAAAATCACTACTGTGGAAGGAAATGTTTTGTCCTTTATGCATAGGTTTGAATCCCACACTTTAAAAATCAGTTTTAGCAGTTTATAAAGCCAAACCAAATATGTGTCATGAAATGTATGCCTCCAGTGCAGGTCTGCAAGGTTAAATCACATAACACTTACAGCAGCAGACACCTCTCAAAGTAATTTCAAGTGTCAGATTAACTTTCCAATTTCCAAAACTGCTCTCCACTTAACATTGCACAAAAGTGGCTGGCATCATTGCTTGTGTTTGCGCACTACTAGTAAACCCGATAAAGGAAGTGGCGGGAAATTATTATTATTTTGGGTTAGACATGTCTAGTGTTAGAGAGGAAGCCACCCAATTTAGAGAGCAGAGGTGGGGTGTTCAGGAGTCCAGAATCTATACTGGAATCCTAATAAAGTGCCACAACCAAAGGCTTCTGCAGGGGGACTATTCTGGCTCTCAGGACAAGTCTGAGGCTTTGAATAGTCTAGCTAAGGCTGTATCCAGTATAACTGTCATACCAAGCACTGTAAAACAGTGCAGGCACCACTTTAATGACCTAAAAAGGAGCAAGAGATACACTCAACCAGTGGATGGATGAGTTTTGATCTAGCAGCATCTCACAGTTCTGTACATATGCTAATACAGAGAATTTATAATACATAGAAAGCTAAATATAGGCAAGACTAGTATGTGTAATACTTTTCTTTTCTTTTCACAGCTAATTCTGAAATAGATGTGAATAGGCAGACCCATGCTTAGTGTCTAGAGAGACTGATGGAAGCAAGTGGTATATATGCAGCACAAGAGAAGTATTATTGTAGTGTTAAAATTAAAATAGGTTTTCTTTTCTGTACAGTAGTAGTAGCAAAGTATGCATGCATATCTTAACTTTAAAAGCAAGTATGCATGCATTAGTCTGTAGCACAAATCAACTTTAGAAGTCAAGTGTAAGACTGTAGTCTGATGTTGCTGGTTCTAATACCACAAGTAGCAAGTATAAAATAGTGGAATCCTTTAATAACATTACATAAATAAAATTCTACACAACTGGTATAAATGATGTTGTTACTCTTAACTTTAATCTATATAATTGGACCAAGCATATGTCCAATATCTGCACATTGCAAGGATTACATTGAGTAATCAATGATTATAGTTTGTAGTTGCTAGGAAGTATACTTAAATGCAAAACTTCAGATGAAATAGTTGTATTATTGTGATAATGCATTGTATGTTACATATGATGGTACTAATTTTATCTCTTTTTTTTTTCTTTCACCCAAACCTTTATCTCTTTTTTTTATTTTCTATTATGTGTCATCAAAATGTTTCCATGCCATCCATCTGTAACAAGTCACTAAATGCTTCACAGCACAGTGAGGTAGGCCAACCCCAGTGGCTTGACTGCCCCCCCACCACTTCATCAGCTCAGGCACTAATGCCCAACACATCTGGGATCCAACCAGGCAGTACTGCCTGTGCTGCCCCTGCACCCTCAGGTAACACTATCCAAGCCGCTGGTGCTGTGGTACCCTCCAGGAGTAGTGGCACAGGTGAGGTTTTGTCACCTGTCAGGATATGCAAGGGTTGGTGCCTAGGATCATGCACAGCACCATTAGTGTACACCTACGCTGGATTTAGATGTTGGTCTCCCTCATAATGTGTAGGAGGAGGAGACTTCAAGCACTTCAGCAGTGAGTTGAGTAAGGGGACGGTGATGACAGTCCTGTGGGGGAATACTAGATTCTCACTGTCCCCATGTTTGATGGGAATGACCTTGTGTTGTCCCCTCCCTCACCACAATCATGGTGCCCCCAACCTTTTGTGTTCCTCACCATCCTTGTGTCTTGTCTTGTTTGCCCTGTTTGCATTTGTTTCTGCACCTATCCAACTTACTTGACCCAGAAATACCAATGTCCCTTACCCAGCATTCCTCTCTTACTGAAGTAAAAAAAAAGGGCAACTGTCCCACCAAAAAAATATCATCCCATACATAGCTCTGCACTTTGCACATGTATCTTGACACAATTGATTCGGTCCAGTTGGCTATACAACATGATGGCATTGTTGCCACCCCTCTTTGTGGAAGTGACAGTCCAAATTCAGCTAATATTCTGTACATATATTCATTTTACACTGTTGAAGAAATGGATAGCTATGGTTCTTTCGTACCGCCTCCTGCATATTGCTTTCCCTTTGTTCTTCCCCCTGCTTGATCCCCATTTCACCACTTTCCTATCTACCACATTTTAACAGCTATAATCTGGGCAAAAAAAATAGAATCACACAACACACATAAGTAACAAAAAATGGAGCCCTTCACTTTTTGGCCTCTGTATCTGTATGGAGTTTGGCATCTTGCACCAATGCCAAGAGACAGTGAACTACTCTTCAGTGTTGCAGTTATCTCCATGCAATACTACTTAAACACTCTGTGCTATGTTAACATACACTAACAGATGGCAAATGTAGTTTAAAGAATTATTTCATTGCAGTATCATTACTTATTTAAAAGTATTACATACATCTGGATCCAAACCCTACAACATGTGGGCTGCAAAAAAAATGTGTTGATGCAGTTATAGCTGCTGCCACAGAGTCAGCTAGGCAGAAGTTGTGTTTCATACACTCAGTACTGAGTACTCTGGTAATGTTAGCAATGAGGCTCATGTCTGCACACAGCTTAACTATGTACAAACAGGGAAAGTAGTAGAAATGTGTATCTCACATGCACCAACACTTTGCCACCCATCATGCAAACTTGCTGCTCAGTGGTGCACTATGCAAAGTGGACAATCACATGCACCACCTTTGTTTACTGCCTTTTAGTGTTCATGCCATGAAACTACATGTGGAGACACAAACAAAATGAAGGAACTGTCTAAGAAAATAACACATATTTGCAATGCAGCCATCTGTTACCTCTCCTTATGCACTGCAACCTTGGATCTCAATACTTGTTCACAAATATATCAACTACACTACAGAAATAAATAACAAATGTCTTATATACCATGCACACCTTTATAATGACAATACACATTCAAATTTTCCAATACTTGTAGTAATGTTGGCACCTATTTGCATATACTTTGTAAACCTGTCTCTTAAAGTATACCTGCACATTGGAAATGCAACCACAAATACTACACATTGCACAATCATTAATGTGGTAACATGCAGTAGTTTAATATCTTGACAGTTGGGCATGGCTAGCTATCCATTTCATTCAGTCCTTCCAACATCTTTTCTCCAACATCCAGTGCTGATGTCATCCACTATAAGTTGTCTTGCATCCTTATAAAAGTCAATCTTGTGCTGTGGCCCTTGCATCATGCAATGTGTTCTCTAATCCATGTACTTAGATAGGCAGGGGCTCCATTCTCACTGTAGTCAACTGGCTTGTGTGTGTGTGTGTGTGTGTGTGTGTGTGTGTGTGTGTGTGTGTGTGTGTGTGTGTGTGTGTGTGTGTGTGTGTGTGTGTGTGTGTGTGTGTGTGTGTGTGTGTGTGTGTGTGTGTGTGTGTTTGTGCACTTGCTTGACATTGGAGATAGCCTTTTACATCAGCATGTGGGACACTGCTATTATCATCTTCTCCTCACCAGCCACTGCTGATGTCATCCCCTTAAAGTGTTCTCTGACATTCTGCAAGTCAGACTTATGCTGTGGAAGTTGCATTAAATACAGAGTTCCCTAGTTGGTATACTTAGGTAGGGGTTCTGTTCTCATTGCAGTCAACTAGTGTGTGTGTGTGTGTGTGTGTGTGTGTGTGTGTGTGTGTGTGTGTGTGTGTGTGTGTGTGTGTGTGTGTGTGTGCGTGTGTGTGTGTGTGTGTGTGTGTGTGTGTGTGTGTGTGTGTGTGTGTGTATGTGCACTTGTTTATGCACTTGCTTGACATTAGAGAAAGCATTTTACTCCAACAAGTGGGATACTGCTATTACATTCGTCCTCTCACCAGACTCTGCTAATTTCATCAGCTATTGCTGATTTGCAGATGTACAGTATTTATATCAGGGCAGGTCAGAAACTGGCCTTTAGGCCAGGAACAAGTCACCTCATGCTATACCATGCAAATTACAGTGACAGGGCTTTCAGTCTATCCACATACATCATGGTATGGTTTGTAGGCCCTGGATTTTCTTGGAGAGAAACCCCTGTGGTCTCTTCATCTGCTGCAGGTGTCTTGTGAGGTACATGCAAAAAGGAGCATTGTACTCTGTTAGTGTTCTGATGAAGTTCGAGTACAGTGCTGTTACAACATCCTCAGATCTGGATATGATGGCCTGACTTATGAGGTACACGTAGAAGGGTGTACATCAACATGTATGCATCTACGTTGGGGAGGGATAACACCTGATGCATGCATGTATATACACATCCTGACCCTCCTCATCTGTGAGGTAAAACAACATGTAATCATTGACCTTTTCTAACTGGACACTGGTAATAACATGGCTGTATGCAAAAGACATGTGTGAGTTGTTTATTCTACATCCATATCTGTTACATCTGTTAGAAGTCCTCAAAAAAGGTCATTGAGAGCATGCATGATGATAACACTATCATCCTGTGGAACTTGACCAGGCCAAGGCATTTGACAGAAATCCACATTGAAGTATTAACTCAGCACTTTCACAAGTGGCCATAAACACCAATATCACCAAGTGTGTAGAATACTGGATCACCCACTGGCATCTAAATATCTTGAAATGTGTGAAGTCACCTATATCCAGGTCCAGTGATCAGGTCCATACATCAAGGCTGTCTACTAGGCCCTTTCCTGTCCCTTATGTAAGTCACAGAGACAAATCCAAATGTCCGGAGGCAGAGCACCTCTGTGATTCTTGTGGCCTTGTTCATCTTGAAAATGGATGGATGGATGGATGATAGATAGGGATTACTTCAGTGTCACTGTCAGACAGAGACAGAGCAAAATGCAAATGATAGTTTTAGTTTTTATTCAAACTAAAGGGGAAAAGCACATAACTATGGGCTAGGCTTATAAATGCCCTTGGGCAGATAGCCTAGTATGAACCTATGAACCTATGAACCTATGAACAGATGTCAAGAATGACATACACATCCTGTGTCCAAACAGCTGTCTGGAGGACTACAGATTGTGGGCGATCATTGACTCTAACTGTGATTTTAGTATAATACAGACAGTATCAACACACATCAAATATTGCTGTCACAGCTATGACAACAGATGAGATGAAACAGAAATGTGGGGAGATTGGATATGTTATATAAATAAATGCATAACCCAATGATAATGTAGATATTGCACCCCTATGAGCAGACCAAGTGGTATGTGACCTGTGTCCTGGGGTAGATCGTATGTGGAATGTCCCACAGTGGTGAATACTCCCTTGCATGTAATATAACTCCTGAGTATGTGCAGGACTTCCACATCAAAGGCAGTTACACCTCCATAGTTCACAGCCTTCATCACACCAATAACTGAGTACAATGCACACTTTTTCGTGTACCTCCCTACACATCTTCCAGTGATGTGTAACTGAAGTGTACCATCTTTGCCACAGTGAGCTCCCACACATATTATTGGCCATACCTAGGTATTATTTTTGTTGCATAAACATTACCATCTGATGGTGCGGACCCCCGTCAAGGTGTTATACCAAATGCATGTGTGATACATGTTCCGGTAATGGACACAGTCCATACATAGCTGTTTGACATCATTGATGGAATAGGTTACATTCGTAACAGTGAGGATTGTGAATATATATGTCATGCACACCAGTCAACTAGCCTGGATTTATCAAAATGTCACATATGTGTATAGCAGTGTCTCTCCTAACATCTCCAGCAGATGATAAAATGTTAGGAAGGTGTACTTGATTGTCCTCACAGATTGCAGACATGTCATAATAGTTGTACAAATGTGGTCATGCAGAACCATCTATGATCATTCAGTATCACATATGTTATGTCAGAGGCATGGGATTACAGGTGGTATTATTCTGATATTGTCCATGATTGTGCATGCTTCTGTTTACTGTTGTCCATGAGCCTTTAACTATGTCCCACTTGGCCGTGACCTCTGCTGACATTACAGTCATATTCAGGCAAATCAGTTTGCACTGCTTCATAATATGCACCTAACCCCAAATGTATATAACATTCCTGATAGATGTCTTCCCTATTGTTCATGTCAGGATGCTTATATCACAAAGACATCTTCTCATTTGCTATGTCACCTTGTCTATCAGTCACATAATATACATTTTCATTGTGCAGTCCATATTGTACCATGTAGACATGTGATGAGTGTTCCTGCTACAACTGTCTTCCATTTACATGCCATCATCTGCTGTACATTATGATGTTTCACTTGTCCTCTTTCCCGTGTTCATTCCTGTAATTCCTGTGTTTGTCCCTCTTCAGTAAACACACTTCCCCTGATTATTTTAAAATGGCAATCCATTGACTGTTACAGATTATTTATACAACTTTTGTTTAGAATGCCTGAAATGGTATTCCACAATACTCTGCACTGTATACACTGTCCTGTAATGTGTTTGGACCATATACATTGCTATATTATTAAACCTGGTAATCATTGTGGCATAGTGCGCAATCCAGCAGACCTAGTTTACCTGTTGGTAAACAGGTCTACATGTCTGCTGCTATCCATATTGTTTTACCCTGTTTCCTGGCAAGAAACAATGTTACTAGCCATATAACCACATTTGTTTACATTTAAACACAGTGCACTGCATGAGTATGCAATTACCGCTGCTGCTTACTGCGCAAACACATAAACTCCATGTAGGCTTTGCACAAAGCCTACATGGAATTTATTGAATCCCACCATTAGACAAGATTTCCACTACATATAACAATTTCAAACAAGAAGCAAGAAATAACAGTAACAGCTCTCGTTTAATGCACTCAAGAGAAGTTAAAAAGATTTCAAACGCAAACAAAATCTGCCATTTCTTATAAAACCATCAGCTTGAGAATGCAGAAATTTCTTTTCCATGGTGTGGTAATTTATCTTGTCAAGGAAACAGAACATTGCAACAGTAAACAAGTTAATGTTACAGTGAACAATTCCATATTATTAAAAGAAAGTTACATATTTTAATCATCTAATGAAATACACAACTATTTACATTTTTAATTTTAATAAAATACATGTAATTTTGACATTAAGTAAATGTCACTAGGGGGTGGAGCCAAGATGGCCAACTGATAGCAGCAGTTTTTCAGAGCTCCATGAAACTAATATAAAATACAGGAAATAACTTATTTTATTTTAGCAAAAATACTTACAATTGATAGATGAAAGTATAAACTATATTATTAGTAACTTTTGAGAACTTAGGAAAGTTTTTTTTCCTGTCAAATTATAAAGGAGAATATATCATTAGTGGAGATGAGCACTTTGAAGACTTCTCATTCTGACATGGCTTTAAAAAATGCAGCTTGTGACATCTGTTCTACAAGAACTCTCACTAAAAATGGATGGTTTTAAGGAGAATTTACAAAACCTCAAGGAAAATTGTCAGAAACAAACAGATTTTCTCAAGGAACTTATACAACAGCATCAATCCAGAATAACACACATAGAAGCATCCCTGAATGAACTTGATGGTAGACTGAAGGAAGTAGAAAGCCAGAAAGATTTTCTCATCAAACAAAACATTTGGCTTCTCAATAAAGTGGATGACCTGGAAAACAGGGAGAGAATGTCAAATATAAGGATTTTTGGCATCCCTGAGAGAGCTGAAGGAGAAGATATGATTTCTTTCCTGAATACCTGGATTCCAGAGATTTTAGATTTAAAGGAGGGTCTGTCCTTTGGTATTGAAAGGGCTCATAGAGCTTTAGGAAAGCCAGTGTCAACATCCTCCTCTTATCCTCTCAGATCAATAGTGATAAAGTTATTTGGACAAGGAGTTGGTCCTAAAATCCGCCTGGAGGAAAAGTCCATTAAACGTTAATCAAAACCCAATTAGGTTTGATAAAGAATATACTACCAGGGTTTTGGAACAGAGGAAAAAAATGCTTGGCCGTTAATAAAACTGTTAAAGCAGAATACCATCAAAACTCAGCTTGTCTTTCCTGTCAGAATAAAAATTCTATATCAGAATGAAATGGGATCATTTAATGCCCTAGAGGAAGCCTCTGCCTTTATTAAAAACAATAACATTATTTCCTTACCCGAAGATATGGAATGGGCATCTGCATCTCTGAAGAGAGTTACTGATAAATCTTCTTGGACTGATGTTGAAAAGAAAAAACAAAAAACTGAGTCAAAGATTGCTGTTCCCACTAAATATCTCAAAGCATCTACTACAACTGGACTTTAATTTGTTTTATACTGGCTAAATCTTCAAGTAAGGTATGTCATGACAATATTTTTCTTATTGCTTTTCTCTCTCTTTTTGCTTTTTCATTTCTATGCATTTTTTGTTGATATACAAATTAAATAACTGTTTATGCTTTTAGTATATTAGTATAATATTAATGGTTTATTGAGTGATATAATTGAACGGTAAGCTATCTGATTTTATGACCTTAAGATGACATGCTTTATTTCAAATAATATATAGCCCTTTGCCCTGCTAAATGTTCTTCTGAGTTATTACACAGGCATAGTCACTGCTTAGATTAATTTATCAAAACTGTTTTGGATACATGGGATAACAGGGCATATCTATGATTTAGTATATATTAACTAGTTCTTTTTAATATTTATAACTTCTGATTGTTTCAGAATATATATTGGTACCTGTGTGAACAATAAGCTGTTTGCTGGCTTTTGACATAAATTGGGTCTCTCTGACAGTTATATGCTTGTATTTTGTCTTTGAGTCATTCACTTTTAAGACCTGTTATCCATAGTAAGTTTTATATAAATAATGGTTTTTACTAATTTTTGTCATTCTAACTGATGCCAATTAATTATTATTGATTTTAGTCAGTTATTTAAACATCTGCTATTCCAAAGGTTTAGGAGTTAATTAAGGACAAATATGTCTTATGGGATATTTCTAAAAATCTATGTTAACATCTTTTGGGAATGACACACACTCGCTATATGCTAACACCAAATTCTCATGAAGTTTTTATTTAGTGGGAGTTTGTTATGATAAGATTTATTCAGAGGGCAAGTATATACAAATGCTAAAAGATTCTTTGATTTGTTCTGCCAATTTGAAGTTTTTATTAGAACTAATACAGATGACATGCTTAGGTATTTTGAGTAATCATTTAGATTGTTAATAAAGCTAATGTTTCCTTAGTCTATTAAGCACTAAATTCAGATTATATATATATATCCTAATATGTCTCTTGCTTCCTTAGTGAATAATTACTGTATAAATGTTTAATGTTTCTAATAATAGTGTATGTAACTTGTCTCAAAAACCTAACTGTAATTAATATATGATTAGTTGTTTATCACTACTATTTTTTTCTTAATTTATAATATATTCTCCATTTTTTACTTTGTTTTCATGGGCTCGAACCAACAAAGGTTAATGGTTGGGATAGGTAGTCTAGCAGATTTAGTTTTGTTTGCTAGACTAGGAATGTATCTCATTCCATGTATAGGGTGTATTAAAGTTTATATCAGAGTGAAATATGCTAATTTTTTGTTATTTAACCTAATTGGGTTTTGACTAACATTTAATGGACTTTTCCTCCAGGTGGATTTTAGGACCAAATCCTTGTCCAAATAACTTTATCACTATTGATCTGAGAGGATAAGAGGAGGATGTTGACACATTGTTTTACTTTTATCTTTCATGGGGAAAGTTATTTGGATTGAGATAAATAGAAATACAACAATTGATGTTCTGTTGTCTATTCAGGAAGAGTATTATGTATACAGGATACTATTAATACGAGTTACTTTATTATTTATCTTTAAAGAATTCTGATATGGATTTAACTTTGATATCCTTAAATACTAATGGCTAAGCAACTCATATAAGAGAGCCAACCTACTAAGGTATTATAAACTAAACAAGGCTCAAGTAGTTTTTCTCCAAGAAACACACTTTCAAATAAATGACACATTTATGTGGGACCCTGTGGAATACACAATACTTGCTCAGTCTTCTTATAAAAATAAGACCAGAGGAGTAACAATTCTATGGAAAATAGACTTTCTTAAATCCCCAAATCATTTATAAACATGTAGATAATGATGGACTCATGACCTTAGTTATACTTAAGTTTAATAATAGAATTTTGATCCTGGTTAATTAATACTGGTTCCCGGGTACAGGGTTTGGACTAGCTAAGAAACACTTAGACTTTATTACAACTACTTCTAAATGTAATATTATACTAGGAGGTGATTTCAATTGCATCACAGATATTACAGAAGCTACCAATAGGAAATCTCCTAGACTATTTTCCTCAGCTAAACAGTTAAAAAATGGATTATTCTCACACCAAGACTATAGACATGGTACCCAAACTAGAATTGATAAAATTTATATCTCACAAGATCTTTATTCTAAAATCTTGAATTTTTCAATACAACCTTGCCCCTTTTCAGATCATAATTCCCTGCTGTTAACAATACACTTGGAATTCAATCAATTAGTTATTACTTCAATGATTCCTTCATATATCACAAAAATTAAAGACTTTAAATCTTGGATAACTTCTGAACTTCAGCTTTTCTTAGAGATTAATTATAAACCTGAAGCAAACACAATTATGGTTTGGGATTCTCTTAAGGTCTCTATATATGGTAAAACCATTAGCGGGTACAAAAATAAAATTAAAGAATGGGACTCATTAAGCAACTCCAAAATCAAATATCTCTTAAATCTAATAAAAACATAATTGCTACAGATAATAAGAGGAAAATAGAAGAAGCAAATAAGAAATTCAATGACATATTATCCCATACAACTAATTTAGCTATGGAAAAAACTGAAATTAAATTCTTATGCTACCTCTCTTTAGCATCTTCATAACCTATCTGTGAAAGTTAAGATACAATCAAAACTTAATAACATTGATAGTATCTTTAATGAAAGGACAAGGAAAAAGTCTCAGACATAGGGGACATTCTGGAGGATTTTAATTATTATTATGCAGAACATCATAAAGATAAAATAATTACAAATGAATGTGAGAAGTTAGAGAATATAGTTCCTAACATAACAAGAATTACTGAGGAACTTAAGTAAGTTAGATCTACAAAAACCTATTTCTCAAAAGGAAATTATAGATGGGATGAAAGGGAGTAAGTCTAATAAAACACCAGGAATAGATGGCTTAATTATCGAAATGTATAGATTGTTCCCTTCTTCTATAATCTCTCTCTTACATAAAACCTTTCTTGAAGTTCAGACATTAGCAAATAATCCTCCTTCTTGGAGATATTCTCTAATTTCCCCTATATTAAAAGAGAATAAGGACCCTAATCTTTGCAACCCATATTGACCAATTTCTTTACTGAATAATGATTATAAACTATTTATGTCAATTATGGTCAATAGACTGAAAATACCCATATCTAAAATAATTAATGAAGACCAAAATGGTTTCATACATAACCGGCATATACAGGATAATATTAAAAGAATATTAACTCTAATAGATTGCCTCAATAGAGGAAACCATGAAGCATTGATAATAGGTCTAGATATTCAAACGACCTTTGACTCCTTAAATTGGGGTTATTTATTTAAAGTCTTATAGTTATTTGACCCCCCCCTTTTTTATAACAACGATAAAGAAAATCTATGAAAATATTCTAGCATATGTCAAATTAGGTCCCTTCACTTCCAAAGCAATCCAAATCACTAGAGGTACTAGACAAGGATATTCCATGTCCCCTACCCTATTTGCTCTGGCCATAGAAATACTTGCCATTTTAATACGTAATAACACAAAGATAAGAGGTATAAATATATATGACCAATATATTTCTAAAATAATGATGTTTGCTGATGACTTCTTACTTATCTTACCCATCTCAAAGGAAGTGTTAGGTGAAGTGGATATAGTAACAACACATTTCCAAAACATCTCAGGACTCTCCTTCAACAAATATAAACCAAAATATTTATTATTAAATAAAAAAGAGCATTCAGGTTCCAGTTAATCATATTATTGGAAACCAAGTTTCAACTCTAGAGTATTTAGGAATAGTCCTAGGCAAGAGTATAGAGGAAACCTTACAGCTTAACTATGCTAAAGCCATAGACTTAATCAAGACATTACTAAGCAAATGGAATAATTTGTTCATAACATTTGATGATAGGTTACAACTGATAACAATGGTTTTGTTACCTAAAATATTATATATAGCACAAGCCCTTATAATTCCACCAGAAAAGAAAATCTTTAAAGAAATCACTTCAACTCTGATGAAATTCCTATGGTATCCCAAAAGAAATAGAGTGGCATATTCTCATCATATCAGAAAATGGGAACAGGGGGGCTAAAATTCCCAGAGATTGAAACTTATATAAAGGCATCTGTAATTAAAATAGTGATGAATTGGATACATCCTAGATACTCTTTCAATTGGAAACAGTTACACTCCATTATAATAATGAATGAAAATTGTTTATCAAAGAATGCCTTGGTAACTGACAAAGATAAAATATGACACTATTTAAGTTTAAATTTACAGTATAGTACAATAAAATTAACTAAACTAACACTAATAAACAATATTTTTGTTGTGTTTAGAAAATTCATTAACTAAATTTATATATAAAACTATGGCATAGATTTTTAATACCATTTACTATTACAAGGGATTTCCCTGTTAAAACACATAGAGAGATTTTTGGTTTATGGGAAAAATAATAACATAGTTTGTTGGTTGCAATGTACTGAAAACCAACAAGCTTTGAATGCACAAAGTATATTGTCAACCTATGGCCTATCCCCTAATGACTGGTTAGTTCTTCAGAGTGTCACAGCATACACTAAGGATCCGTGTAGAATAATACATAACTTATCCTTCAAAACCGTACCAAAAATTATAAACTGGATTTTTGGAATTATATATAATAATATCAATGGTAAGAATGAATTATCATATCTGTATAACACTTTGTCTATAAGACAGCTCCTAAAGATTCTTACTGGCAATACCGAACTAAAGGGGTTCAAGCATCATTATCAATGGAAGATAAAACAAACATTTTATTTTCAGTTAAACTAACTTCTTACTCACAATTCTGGAGGATTTTTCATTGGAAATTTCTACACAGATCCTTTTTGACACCTGAGAAACACTCAAAAATAAATCCTTCAAACAGTAAGTTATGTTGGAGATATCATCTGTCTAATAATGCTTACTGGTCTCATATTTTTTATCACTGTACTAATATTAAACCATATTGGAATGAGATTAACACATTTCTTCAAGCTATCTATACTGATATATTTGTTTTGGTAAAGTCCTTAATGTTATCGAATGTTGTTAATAGTAATAATATGAAGAAAGATGATCTGTATTTGTTGTGGACAATGTTAGCAATGGCCAGAAAATGTATAACTAGAAGATGGAACTCTAATGTAGCACCCACAATGGAGGAATTCCTTTAATCAATGAAGAAATGCATACTAATGGAGAAAAGAACTAAAGAGTTAAGAACTTTTCCCAAGCCATTGGTTAATAGTCCATGGAGGAAAGTTTTGAATTTGAATGATACCCTACAGATGGAACCAAAATCTTCCTATCATAGTTTATATATTAACTTATTATTAAACTACAAATGTTTTTATCTGAATCCTTTTTGTCAGGCTGAATGTAAATACTGTAAATAGTTATTGAATGTTATGAATGCATTAAATTATTTTGTTATTTCATCAAAATAAAAATCACTTGAGTAAAAAAAAAGTAAATGTCACTAGTAGGCTGATTACTATGTGCTTCTCCAGGTGTAAACCCCAACTCCTTTAAATTGTACACAGTTTTTCTTTAGAAATGAATAATGGCTAGCTCAGTGTACAGAGCCATAACTAGGATGGGGTGAAAGGGGTGACTGCCCCAGGTGTAAACTGATAGGGGTGCAATTGTCAGGTGCCAATAGTGTGTATGTGCAGTGAAGGCATTGCTTTATGAGAGAGGAAGGATAATATGACTTCATACTTTAAAGCCGGAATTGCATTTTTTGTCATGGCTGAAACATTGAAGCATTCTGTTCATGTGTGATTTAAACTGTGTTAATCTGCTTGATAAATTTGCAGCAAGCAGCTTGCTACAAGTCTCAGGGCAGAAGAAAATTTCTTTTCTGGTCTTCTACTTTGGGAAGACCTTTCTTTTTTAATACTCAGTTTGAGATGAGACAGATGCCAACACAGAGAACTGCACAGGATGCCGGAAAACTCAGTTATGATTCTGTCAGCATAAAACTTATATGCCTTATGGTTGTCAGGGGGAAATGTTAATGTTTTCACAAAGTATAGCTCTGGCTTTGAGCTGTACAAAGCTGAATATCTTGTTTGCCTTGTTTTATTAAACAGTGTCCTTTCTAGAAAATATATCAATAGGTAAATGCTACTACTAGGTTGATTACCATGTACTTCTCTAAGTGTAAAACTAATATCCTTAAAAACATTAAACAGAGGTAAACAAATTCAAATAATAAAATAATGAATAAATAAATTACCTAATTTGTTTTGTATATTCTGCATATCTCTGCATCATATTTTTCGTTCAAAGTCTCTTTTCCTCATCAGACTCTGTAGCATGTTGCTTGGTTTACTAATACAAATAATTTTGTTTCTGAAGTCACATTTGAATATCAGATTAGTTGATGTTGTTCCTGTTGTTAAACATTTTGTAACCAGATATAATTTCCTGTCAATATGCTGAACGTATTTTTGTATGTGGTACTTTTTTAGCATTGTCAGTCCTTGCAGCTTTTCCTTAATAGCTATAAACCTTTTCACCATGCACTTTATATGAGGCCATGATTTTTTTCTTTTACTGTTCTATGATGTATTTCATGAATATCACAAAACTGTCTAAACTGAACACTATTGAATGGTGGACAACTGTCAGACTTAATTGAACATGTTATGTCAAACTTAAAGAAATACTTGTCTAAAACAAAAGTTGCTACATTGGTTGATATGGATGTTGCATCTTATATTTTCTTCTTTTTCAGTCTATAGTATTCATCAGTAATTACTAATAAATATACTTTAGTGTTAAATGAGCCATGCAAATTATACTTATATTAACCCTCATTCCATTTGACAATTTTAGCTTCTGAACAAGAACACAAGCATTTGACATAGTATTAGTTTAGTAAAATAAATATTCATATAATGGCTTGTCTATTATGTCTATTATGTCACAAATACTTGGAAACCATATCTCCAGTATAAATATGACTATTCATATTGCTTCCAGATAATCTTCATTAGAAGCCTTTATAAAATTATTTTGCAACTTCTTTGACATTAAATTATTAGCTCTGTCTCTCTTTACTTAATAACTGTCCTTAGATGCCAAACAACTAACAACCTACATACATACTTCAATTTTAGATTATCATTTGAAAAACAATGTTAAAACGCATAACCCAAACAAATGTAAATATCTGGTGAAGAGTAAATGCTACTTAAAGGTACAAATAATAAATTACTAAAATGTCTTCTTTATAGTAATAATATCTGTACTTTCACAATCTTAACATTGCATATTATAATAAATTAAAATGCACAAACCCATAATTTTCAGAATTATATTAATTTCTGAAGTTTCACAAACAAATCTCATATCTTGGAAATTGTACAGCTTTGACATGTAGTGCCAGAAAGTTTTGTTCAGCCTAATGCTAGGATCCTAGCCCTGAGCAGCATTCTGCCATTTCCCAGAATGATACCGCAGTACAAGGACAAAATGATTGACTTCAACAATTGGTTAAGCATCTGGTGTCATTCTAAGGGGATCCAGTATCTGTCTGCTTAGGATGACATGGTCGACAGACCACGATGCTTTGCCACAGATAGCCTGCATCTGTTGCCCCTGGGATTCCGGATACTGGCTAAGGCTCTTGCTGCCCCTATAGTGCCTTTTTTAGGCAGGGTTCAAATAACAAATTCATCACCATAATAGGAACAGGCAAACAAAAACTGAAGGTAATGCTACTCAATGCTAGAAGTCTAAATCTCAAAATGCACTCACTCGAGGCACTCCTTAAAATGGAGAACATCGATATCTGTGCAGTGACTGAGACCTGGTTCAAGGCTCCAGAGAGCACCCCTGCACTACCAGGCTATAACTCATACCACACTTTTTGGCCATGTAACCTGGACCAAAACACCAAAGGTGGAGGTGTGTCCATATTCATTAAGGATATCCACACCTCCTGGCTAGTTGCTCAGCATAATGCATCCGAGGTTTAACAAGTTCAACTAACTCTGGGCAAAACTGCAATCCAAATTGTAGCTTAGTACAGATCCCCCACCACGCCCCAGGATTCCCACTCTTCTTTTCTTGATGTACTGGAAAATATCAGGGTTCAACCAAACACCCTAATAATGGGCGACTTCAACTACCCCACCATTAAATGGGAAAACTACTCATGTACTAACTCCTTAGCTCAACGCTTTCTGGAATTCATAAACTCCAATGCCCTAGATCAACTTATCCACACCCCCACCAGGGGCAACAATATCCTAGACCTAGTCATTACCAACATGAGTGACCAGTGTTCTACACCTGAAGTCAACTCCTTGTTGGTCCGATCCGACCATAAGCTTATCACCCTTGATATCCACATCCCGCCCCACCCCCCATTAAGGAAACCACAGTAAAAATTTTTTCCAAAGCCAACTTCATGCTTCTTAAGACAGAAGTGGTGAACTTCATGACACCCATGCAGATGGACAATACAGTTACAACTGCTCAGTCCTACACAAATGCACTCTATAAGCACTTACACGAGTGCATGGATCATGCTATCCCATACAGAACCAAGACGCTATCCTCCAAAAAAAGGAAGCCAATCTGGTGGTCCCCTGCCATAAACAAACTGTACAACAGAAGGAAGAAACTGTTGCAAAAGAGCGTAAAATCCCATGAGTTGAGGAGCTCCCTGGTCAGCCTCAGTAAGAAGCTGAGATCCCTTATAAGATCCTCCAAAGCTAGCTACGAAAACAAAATCACCACTAAATCCAAGGACAACCACAAATCATTCTATAGCTATGTCAAGAATCTAGATGGCAACACCCAGTTACAGCACAAAGGCACGGAAATTACAGAACCAACTGATATTGCCAACATCTTGGCAGATCAGTTCAGTGCTAACTATACCCCCCCTCTCACCCCCTAAAGGTCCCATATCTATACAGGAAGAATGCAAAGTCCCTGTAATCACAACTACAAAGGTAAAAGCTGCACTCTCTAAAGCCAAAAACACAGCATCCATGGGACCGGACAACATCCCAGGCTGCGTTTTACACGAACTTCAGAATGAACTGGCTCCCCACTTAAGCACCATGTTCAATAATAGCCTCGCATTAGGCTTTGTGCCCACTGAATGGTGCACAGCAACAGTTATCCCACTCCACAAAGGGGGGGCCACCACTGATCCCGGGAACTATCAACCTATTAGCCTGATGAGCCTGGTCTGCAAGGCCATGGAACGTATCATCATGGAACTCATAACCAAAGACATTGGTAACCACCAAACTCTGGATCCCACCCAGTTCGGGTTTGTGAAAGGCAGATCATTCCTCCTGAATCTGATCGACTTTTTTGAGGCAGTCACCAAAGCCGTGGATGAGGGTAAGGTGGTTCACACAGCCTATCTTGACCTCGCCAAGGCTTTCGACACCATCTCCCATTCTGGAATTATAGCTAAACTCACTAAACTAGGTATAAATCCCTATGTCACAAGATGGGTTTCCAACTGGCTCACTGACAGAACCCACACTGTAAAAGTTGCAGACTACAAATCTGACCTCAAGACCGTGACAAGTGGAGTGCCACAGGTTCCGTCCTGGGACCTCTTCTGTTTGGTATCTACTTCTCTGAAGTACAGGCTAACACAGAAGGCCTCTAGCTGACGAAGTTCGCAGATGACTGCAAACTAGGAGCCATAGTCAAGTCCCCAAATGATGTGGACATCCTACAGAAGGGCCTCAATGAGACAGATGCCTGGTGTCAGAGCCATGGCCTCAAGCTCAATGCCAAAAAGTGCAGTGTCATCCCCTTTGGTAAAAACTCTGTACCCATGAACTACCACATAGGCAGCAATCTACTTAACACTGAATACGTGATGAGACCTTGGGAGTCGGGACCCAGGTGGACAGTATTCTCTCCTTTGATAGTTACATCGCCACAGTAGTCAGGAAGTCCTTCTACATGGCACACCTCATCATAAAAGGGTTCTCATCCAGGAAAAAAAGAGGTCATTGTTCCCCTTTACTCGTCACTCATTAGACCCATTATAGAGTACAATGCCCCTTTTGGAATGTACCTCACAAGACATCTGCAGCAACTGGAAAGGCCACAGAAGTACCTCACAAAGAGGATTACTGGCCTCAAACAAATGCCCTACACTGACCACCTCAAAAAGCTCCAGCTTTACTCCATAGCATATCGCCTACTCCGAGGTGATCTCTGCCTAACATATAAAGCTATGTCAAACCCAGAGCTGTTGGACATGCTACACCTAAAGAAATCCCAATCTCTCCAAGCTACACACTCTAGGGAGCTAAACCTTGTCACCACAATAAATAGGACATGCTGGAGGGATAGATTCCTGTCCCAAAGACTTCCTATACTCTGGAACAAGCTACCCATCTATGTCAAGCAAAGTTCTTCATTAGCAATCTTCAAGAAAAAGTGGATGAGAAATAGGAAATACACCCTGGGGATCACTTCTGTGTCTCTGCTGGACAGTGGCACAGGAAAATAACTTTCTTGGGTGGCGTAAGCTATGGTACCTTGCTGGCTAGGCTTACGTAGGCCCTTGGGCCGATAGCCTAGTACCTACCTATGAACCTATGAATAGTTTGTATGTCATTTGACTTTGGAAATATTAATCTACACATGACAATATTGTATATCTTCATAATTACTAACAAACAACTCATAATATCTTTAGTATATAGTACTATACATGGACACTGATAATGCATTTTTCTGTCTCCCACCATAACATTTTACAAAGTGCCCTCAATAATATGCAGTTATGTTAGTTATGAAAATATGAATGCAAATGCAGATATGAAAATATGACAAGCATGTGATTCATAAAGATTAACGTCATTACTGCAGGACAACCTAGGTTAACATACTTTCTTATGCTTTTTATTACAAATTGATAAGTGGCTTAGTTGAGGAAGACAGACCAAAAATGTCAGAATGACTTGAACTTATGGGCATTAAATGGAGATACACAACGACATGTGAATGAGATTATTTATTTATTGGCATTTGATTACCGGAAAAGACTGACTTTGTAGGTCGCCATTTACAATGGAGGCCCAGGGAGAAAAGCTTAAGAAATAGTTGTTGTCTTCAGAAACTGAAGTTTCATTTGTATATTATTGCTACTTTATAACACTTTGAGCTTGTGAATCATTTTTGTTTTTCTTGTGGTGCACCAGTTTTACAGAAGTATTTTAATTGTTGTCATGCTGAATCCATTCTGGCATATAACTAACAGTGCGTTAGTCCTGTTGCCTTTGCTTCTCTGTTGTAGTCATAATATGTCTCAAACTGTAATGAGCTATATGTTTTCTCCATCTTTTATACAGAAATCTGAATTGATGAGGCTATCTCAGAGGCTCCTACTTCTGCTCTGAAAGTCTGTTTGGACTTAAAAGAGTTATTCATTATTATTATCCCCAAGGATCCATCCTTGGACCCCTACTCTTCTCTGTTTTCACCAATAATCTAGCCTCTGCCACCAAACATGGCACACTCATACAATACGCAGATGACTCAACCATCATCTGCTCAGCCCAGTCCCTACCCAAACTGCAAAAAGTCACACAGGAAGCCTTTTCCTCTGTTGAAACTTGGTTATCCGATGCCCAATTAATACTCAACCCAAACAAAACTAAACTACTCATCTTCCAACCCACCAAACATACTCAAAACAACTCTCACTTTAACATCACAGCAAAAGACAACACCACTATATACCCAACTGAACACACCAAATTGCTAGGTGTGGAAATAGACAATAAACTAAAATTTGACATTCACATATCCTTGACCATAAAAAAGTCCACAAAAAACTAGGAGCACCATACAGAAATAAGCAACTTCTCACCAAAGCAGCAAAGATTTCAATAGCAAATTCCCACCTTATCTCCACCCTACTTTATGCCTGTCCAATATATACCAACCTAAGGCAATGCAATCTAAACAAGCTAGAGACCTGCTACAACAAAATTGCCAAATTCGCCACAGGGGCATCCTACTGTAGTCACCACTGTCTCTTACTTGCTGAACTGGGCTGGCTTGAACTCCCTCATCTCCTTCAATGGTATCAACTCTCACTCGCCCACAAACTAGTAAATCATCCACTAAATGTCCCATCCCTCCAGAATCCACTCCAACCCTATCGCACCACCAGACCACTAAGATCCAGCAACAAAAATCACTTGCAGATCACTAAAGCCAATAACTCTGCTGGTGAAGCACTATTCTCTTGCACCATAGCCAAATTATGGAACTCCCTCCCACCCAAAATTATCTCTGTACCATCATGCACCCACTTCAAAACTTTAATAAAAGCGCACCTAAAAACATGCTGACTATGCCCTTGCAACTCCCACTCTAATATCACCCTCCCCATCCAACCACTACCTTTCTTTCCACTCCACTAACTACTTTGATTATAGCAAGCTCAGATGCTCATAAGCCAGTACTTATTATACAGCAGGAAATTCTTCTTGTAACATTTGTTAATGTCTGTTATGTACTTCACAGATAAAGATTCTAGTTGTCTACTGATGTACTATGTTCTTCATCTGTAAATATGTTGTAAGTAATTGCTATGTAAATTGTTAATCACTATGTAATCCAATGTAACTACTGTCTGTTTATTTTAACTGTGGAGCTTTTCTCCCCGGGCCTCCACTGAAAATGGACCTACGTCCAGTCGGACACTCCCGGTCAACAAATATAAATAAATAAATAAATAATTAATTAATCCTGGCTTCATTGTTGAATTGGCTTGGTTATTAATGTAAAGTTTTATTCATGTAAGTTCAGGGGTCCATACTATAAAAACTGCTTCATTTCTTGTTTGTGGGTATCTTTTTCCCTCTATCCTACAGTGATTTATTGTATAGTCTCCCACTTTCTATTCATCATCTTTTATATTATAATTGCTCCTAGGCCTAGTGAAGGTATATACCTCTAATAACATTTCACACTTTGGCGTCAAAGTACTGGAACTTAAACTTCATTTTAACTGCTGAAGTAGCTTCTGGTACCTGTCCATCCAGTCAGATTAAGATTTTTAATTAACTTTCTTAAAAGTACTGTTATTATTCTGAAGTATTCAATTAACCCTGAGCTGCCAGGTCATTTAGCATAAAGGGATAAAACCCTGACCATGACACAGGCAAGCCAAAGATCAATTACTGCTTGAGGCAACTGTTGGAGCAGATGGGATGGGATGAGTGATGAGATGTATCTTGTTCTCCTGTCTTTGAAGAGAGAGTGTGGGGTGCAAATATCAGGGCAGTCAGTCCCATGGTATACTCCCCAGCAGAGAACAGGCGCCACAGAGAAGTACTGGCTTTAAGGGGGGAATGGAATTCTGGAGGTAATATGACATTTATGGTAGAAAATAACACACCCTTGCTGACACCCACTGTATGCTGATCCGACTGGGTATGAGTACTGGAGTTAGGGACTAAAATTAAAACATTTTTACCTTCTAGGATGATGGCATTACTACCCAGATAAAAAAAGCGTGATCGTTTTTTTTTTTTTTGCTTATATTGACTGTAAATATGTATAACAGAATTGCTGTTTTGAGATGTGCATTATGCCATAATGCATTGAGTCAGGCTTGCCACTTACTAGAGTACTCATAATGAGTGACTTGCTGATGTTGTTCTTGCTGTGCTTCCATTTTGTACAGCATTAAAGCTGGCATTTTACTGTATATGTGCTGGTGTATCCTTAATACTGCTTGTTAACATGACTAGGTAACTAGACATCTGTCATGACAATTACTTTCTCATCTTCAGTTCTTGCACTGAGAGGAATGAATGGGTCATAGGGCTCTAATCTCTTGGGTCAATATATAGTGTAAGTTGAGGGAGAGGCTTTGTTATTGTGTGGGCAGATGAAAAAAGAAGCAAAAAAGAAAAAGGTGAGCTATAGTTTGGCACGCCCAGCAGTGTCTGCAATTCTTCATTTTTATAAGGGCATTACTTGTACAATTTTAGTCTGATTTATGTTTGCTGGTTTTTCTTTTCTTGAAAATATGAGTATACAGAATTTGTGTACAGAATTGTAAAATTCACATTTATCTTTGTTTAGTGTTGGTCCATTCTGTATGTTAAGTATTTTCAAGGAGAATCATAACTGTGTGTGTGCGTGCACTCGTGTGTGTAACTGTGTCTTTCGAGTTCTAATAATAAGGTTACCAGAATATGTATTTGCATTATCTGTCTTATGGATAACCTATTGTTTTCTGGTGCTGAACTTTAGACCAAAGCTTACTCTGTTACACTTCATGTGTATTACATGAGTGAAAATGTAATAATACTGTTACTCCCTGGATATAATCCTGACTGATGACAGCATAACCTTAAATTGCAGTTGCTGAAATCATTGTCTACATTTAGTTAACTAATGATATGCAGTGTTCATTTTAGATCTTTCTCTCTTTGTTTTTCTCTTTGAATAGCCCTGATTTTCACTTCTACATCTGCTAATATTTTTACTACATCAGGAATCTTTGGGGTATGTGGGTTAACAAGAGGTGTAAGCCACATTGTTCGTCTTATTACTTTATACCATTAATTTTCTTTAACTTTTCCAGTTCAGGAATTTTTCTTTACATAAAGTTATAAAGTTCCATGAAGCTGAGTAATTGGCTGTATGGAAGGAATTTAGTTTAACTTTGTATTTATTTAGATTTTTTATGCTCTCAATAAAATATTTATACTGTCATATCCTGTTTAATCTTTCACTATTGTTTCTGTTGCTATTTATAGAAATCAATATCAGTATTAGTCTTAAGAGACTTGCATTTTCATAATTCCTCTCATTACACATGAAATTACTAAATGTGTTCTCCCATTTCATAGGTTGGTACTAGGCTATTGGCCCTAGGGCCTATACAAGCCTAGCCATAACAATTCCCTGGCTGTTTCCTCCCACACTATTTACTTCCTGGACCCCTGTCTAGCACGGCGACTGACGTGATCCCCTGGGTGAATTTCCTTTCTCCTATCCAATCATCAAGGTTCCTTTTGAAGAGGGCCAAAGAGGCGCTTTGCTTGACGTGTATGGGCAGTCTATTCCAGAGTCTGGGGAGTCTCTGGGTCAGGAACCTATCCCTCCAGCATGTTTTGTTTATTGTGATGACAAGGTTTAGATCCCTGGAGCATGTGGCTCTGAGGGATTGAGATTTCTTTAAGTGTAGCATGTCCAACAGCTCTGGGTTTGACAGGGCCTTGTATGTTAAGCAGAGATCGTCTCTTAGTAGACGATATGCAACAGAGTATAGCTGGAGTTTTTTAATTTTTTAAGCGGTCAGCATAGGGCATCAGCTTTAGGCCTGTGATTCTTTTAGTGAGGTATTTCTGCTGCCTTTCCAGTTGTTGCAGGTGTCTTGAGAGGTACATACCAAATGGGGCGTTGTATTCTATAATGGGTCTAATGAGGGATGAGTACAGTGGGACAATGACCTCCTTTTTTCTGGATGAAAAGCCCTTAGTGATGAGATGTGCCACATAGAAGGATTTCTTGACTGTTGTGGCATTGTGGTTATCAAAGATGAGACCACTGTCCACCTGTGTCCCTAAGTCTCTTATCACACTTTCGATGTTTAGTGTACTGCAACCTATGTGGTAATTCACGGGTACATGTTTTTTCCCAAGGGGTATAACTATACATTTCTTGGCATTGAGCTTGAGCCTATGGCTCTGGCACCAAGCATCTGTTTTTGTAAGGCCCTTTTGTAGATTATCCACATCATTTGGAGATTCAGTAATGGCTCCCAGTTTCAGTCATCTTCAAACATTGTTAGCCAGAGTCCCTTAGTATTGGCCTGTACTTCAGAGAAATAGATGCCAAACAAGAGTGGTCCCAGGACTGAACCCTGAAGTACTCCACTTGTCACTTGTCTGGAGCTGGATTTGGAGTCAGCTACTTTTACAGTGTGGGTTCTGTCAGTAAGCCAGTTGGCAACGCATCGAGTGATGTAGGGATTAATGCCCAGCTTAGTAAGTTTATCTATGCTATGAATCTAAAAATAAGTACAAGTACAACCTAACAAAAAATGAATACTGCAGCAAAGAGAATTAAATCACTTTTGAAGAATTATTTATCGAAGGAAGGATAGATAATGTCTTGTATAATTTAACAAATTTCAAAGGATTCATGGTCATTCCTCAGATCTATTAATAACACTGTTTGTTACAGTGATATTAAGGGGACCTGCTCTCTGTATCCCTAATATAAGGGCAAATGAATGGGTAAGTGACATGATGAGACTGTTAGGTGCACCCATTGATGAAATTCAGCTTATAGAAGAACTGATTGACACAGTTCTTTCCTATAACTTTATTTTGTTTAACAAAGATATTTACCATCAAAAAAGGGTCCATATATTTAGAATGAAAATGTATAAAGGTAAAATCACTTGATGACATTTTTATGATAGTTGAGGGACACATTGGAGGCATAGATGAGCTTATGTCTACCTTCAATTGTAGCACTGATTTCCTAGAATTTACATCCAATCACAGTAGAGATAACATTAATTATTTGGATGTCAATTTAAAAAAAGACTATGCAAATGGGAGATATGTAGCTACTATATTGTCTCAGAAAAAAGCAGTGGTAAAAGGCCAGCTTGTCAGAGCGGCAAGGATGACCACGGTTGATACTGATTTTTTAGATGAATGCAAACTTCTTGAAAAGTTTTTCTTACCCTGTGGAATTTATTGTTAACATATTAAGGAATTTATTCCCAATACTAGGTTCAATGGCAATAGAAAGTGCTGAACAAGTCCAAATGTAAGGAAAGAAACAAGACTGGCCCTTACTTGCAGTTTTATTTTGAATAAGAACTGCACCTCTTGGTTTCAGACAGTAGTTTAAATTGGATAATGCCCCTGACTTCCACCTGGTATAAATGACATCCATCAAATGTATTTTTTTTTTGAAAAAAAAAAAAAAAGGAAACATGACATCAATGGTATATATAATAGTAGGTAGGTGAATGTCCAAGTAGTCTAATTTTACAAATTAATTAAAATTAATTAAAATAAATTAATTGAATTATTTATATTAAAAATAATATCTATTTATTTATTTCCTTGAATACAATATTTTAAATATTTACTAATTGATCAATTTATATATATATATATATAAATACATTAATATATACTTATTAACCTTGTGGTATTACTGGTGTATATATTATATATTTTTCATAATTTATTTTTTATAACTTATTTTTTATAACTTGTATTCTCAGCATTCTATAATTAATTAACCAGTCCTTATTTAAATGCACCATTAGCATCAGTAATTTGTCTTCGTGTATGGTTATTTAAAGACTGTTGATTTTGAGGATTGTGAATAAAGTGGTTTGTTATAGGAACACTTTCTCCAGTTCGGCTCATTATTTTCTGAAGTTTATCTATGCTTCCAGAGTGGGGGATGGTGCCAAAGGCCTTGGCGAGGTCCAGATAGGCTGTGTGGACCGCCTTACCCTCGTCCACGGCTCTGGAGACTGATTCGAAGAAGTCAGTCAGGTTCAGGAGACAAGATCTACCCTTCACAAACCCAAACTGGGTGGGGTCCGGTGTTTGAAGGTTGCCAATGTCTTTGTTTATAAGTTCCATTATAATACGTTCCATGGCCTTACAGATCTTTTACTTCTGTTACTTCTCTTAGAAAACAAATTTCACAAGTGGTGGGATCTCTGAAATGTAAGCTTATATTTATGCAATACCTTTTTTCTATTTGATTGCAGACTTATCTTTTTAAATGGTACATGTTATTTTATATACCACAGCACCTGCATCTATTCCAATTTTAACTTTTATGCTACACTGTTTTCTAAATAAATGGGATCATAGTCAGGTGTTTGTTTGGAAACCTTTTGGACAGATATGATGATGCTATGTTGCCTTGCTATGTTTTCATGAATTTATGGATCTTTTATTCCTTATATCTTCAAAACATTATTTTCTTTGTTTTAGAAAATTTACAAACTCTTTCAAAATTGTTTACTTTCTTTTAAATTACATGTGTTTTACCTGACCAGAACACTGTACTTTTGTGGGTTTGGTCCTTAACCGTACTTCCAAACTAAGTGGTTAATTTGTTTCACTTCTTTAGCACTGGCAGTTCCTAGATTTTGATGTATTAATTTTTTCTGCTTTTGAAATACATTTATTACATTTAATTGGTTTTATAGTCTGGTATGTTGCACTCTTTCTTCTTAATTTGGTTTCAAAGGTTTTCATAGTTGGGGGTGGTAGTGGGGATAAGCTTCTACTATCTATAAAATGTCCCCATGGCATGCATCTCTAATAGCCTCTGACAACCCAACTCCAGCTCCTGGCCTTCATGTGTGGCTTAGTTTCTAAGCCTTGAGAAACCATTTGTACTAACAGAAGAAGGGGTGAAGGCATGTAAATGGTGCTCTAAAACCAGTTGTTTGGGCAGGTGAGGCTTGTCCACCTTGGAAGCATTCCACCTAGGAGAAGGTAAACTCTGATTTAAAACCTCTGCTGCCTTGCAGCAATACCTTGTCACGGTGAAGGCTTGGGAGTAAACCCCAAGGAAAAATCTGGAGATGGAACCCATAAGGCAGTTTGTGGTTGTACTCGATCTCACTGTGGCAGCTCCTGGGATGACAATGATGGCAAGTTGTACTGGCCTTTCCTTTCCCCTTGGATTATATTGGTGGCATGAAGAGGGAGAGCCCGTTGCTGGGTATCAGCTGTTTCCTCAAAACTCACTTACTCAGGCCTGTGCCCTGTTGAGGACACTTCAGTATCACTTTCTGAGCTGTAACACAACATGGAAAGCAGCAGTTACCAGTAATAAGCCAATGCACTCAATGTTCAGACAGGGAGGTGCCAGGGTCTGCTTCCTATGGTGGAAGAGACCCTTTGATCTAATTGGACAGCTACTAACTGCCTTAGGTTGGGTAGCCCCCCAACCATATAGGTGCCTCACCATGGTCCACTTGCTCCTCTGGGTACATGGGGCTTAGAGAACCCCCAGCAGGTGTACTGTTAACCATACACCTGGAAAAACAAACAAGCAAAAAATAAATAAACCAGCTTTTAGGCTAGTCACATGGAAATTAAGGATAATGACTTCAAACCTTACAGAAGATCTACAGAACATCAGTGATGCTCGGCAGACAGAAGTCATTAACAACTAGCTGAGCAGATTGCAGATGGACATTGTGGATCTCCAGGAAACAAGGATGTCTCAGGGAGAAGGATTTTACTTTTTTCTAGCATGGGAAGCTTCAGAGACCAGGGGCCATGGTGTTGGTTTTGCATTTCAGAAACAACCTCATTGGCTCAGTTATACCTCCAAATATGACAAATGATAGAATGATGAAAATTCATCTTCAAACACCAGTGGCCATGGTCAACACCTTCAGTGTCTATGCACCTACTTTAACTTCTTCCCATGGAGTCAAGGACAAGTTCTATGATGAACTTAGTGCTGCCATCAATGAGGTCTGTTACCATGGAATGTTATTCCTTGTAGGTTGCTTAAATGCCAGAGGTGGCAGTGGCCATCACAACTGGTTCAGAACAAGAATGATGAATTAAAACAGACAGCATTTCCTTAAACTTTGTTCCCAATATGACCTCTGCATAACCAACACCTTCTTCAATGTCAAGTCCCAGCACAGAGTTTCATGGTGACTCCCAAGATTGAAAAATTGGCACCAGCTTGACTTTGTCCTCACCAAATGCAACAGTTTAAGTAGTGTCAGGGTAACACACAGTGCAGACTATGATACCAACCATTTTCTCATGTGTAGTATGGTGAACATCCAGCCTTGAAAGTTCCTTCACTCTTAAAAGGAAGGGAGGTTCTGCATTGACACAGGCAAGATTTGTGACCCTTCAAAAGTAAGCAAGTTTGTTTAAGCAGTTAAAGAGGCCTTGCCATGCCAGGATAGCAATGACACCAGCAAGAGATGGGAAAAATATGGGATGGTATCTATAACACTGCAATATCTATCTTTGGGAAGAAGGCAGTTAAGTATGCTGATTGGTTTGAAGCCCACACTGAAGTGCTGACACCCCTGATTGAGAAGAATAGACAGGCACTGGCTGCATACAGGTTCTTTTCCAATGAGGAGAACTTGCAAGCATTCCAGTGTGCTCAGAGTCAAGTGCAACAAGTAGCTTGGTGGTGTGCAAATGAACAATGGCTCCAACTTTGCCTTAAGATTCAGCATGCCGTGGATATTGGTAACGTGAGGAATATACGAAGGGATCAAGCAAGCCATTGGTCCACCACAAAGGAAGATTGCCTCACTTAAGTTGGCCACAGGTGAGGTCTTGAAGGACAGAACCAAGCAGAAGGAACACTGGGTGGAACACTACTTGCAGCTGTATACCAGGGAGACTATAGTTATGGACAGAACCCTGAATGTCATTGAACCTCTGTCAGCTATGACTGAACTTGATGCTGAGCTCACCATGGAGGAACTCAGTAATGTCCTAAAGCACTGTCTTCTGCAAAAGCTTCTAAGGAATATGGTATTCCTTCAGAAATTCTTAAATGTTCCAGTGCTACCCCAATCTCAGAGCTGCATGCAATACTTTGTCAGTGCGGTTGAGAAGGCAGTGTACTGCAAGATATGAGAAATGCTAACATAATTACTTGCCGGGATTTGATAAACTCTGTGTAGGCTTTGCACAAAGCCACATGGAGTTTACGTGCATGGGTGACAATGCGCAGTGAGCAGGAGTGATAATTACATATTCATGCCATGCACCGTATTTAACTGCAAAGTGCGGCCTCATGGCTGGTAACAGTGTTATGGCAACACAGATAGCAAACCTGTTTAACTTAGAGCACATTAGATTAGTGGGATTGTGAAGAATGCCCCAATGATTACCAGGGCTTAACATATAGTTATGTATATGGTCCAAACACAATACAGGACAGTGTATACAGTGCAGAGTATTGTGAAATCCCATTACAGGCATTCTGTAAAGAAGTTGTGTAAATGATCTGTAAGGGTACATAGACTGCCATGTAAAATAAACACTCAGGGGAAGTGTGTGTGTTGAACAGGGACTCACAGATAAATTGTAGGAATGAACACAGGGGAAGAGGACAGGTAAAACAACCTAATGTACAGCAGATGAGGGCATGTCAGTGGAAGACAGTTGTAGTAGGAACACCAATCACGTATCATAATGGAACAGTGACTGCCACACAAGGTGACATAACAATGGGAAAGATGTTGTGAGATAAGCATCCTTACATGAACAATGTAGAGGACATATATCAGGGATGCTGGAGGGATAGGTTGCTGACCCAGAGACTTCCCAGACTCTGGAATAGACTGCCCATACATGTCAAGCAGAGCACCTCTTTGGACCTCTTCAAAAGGAACCTTGATGATTGGATGAGAGAAAGGAAATTCACCCCGGCAATCACGTCAGTCGCCCTGCTAGACAGGGGTCCAGGAAGTAAATAGTGAGGGAAGAAATAGCCAGGGAATTGTTATGGCTAGGCTTGTATAGGCCATAGAGCCGATAGCCTAGTACCAACCTATGAACCTATGTCATTTACAATTGGGGTAGGAATACCTCTCAACCTCTTAGAATAAGAAATCTGGACAAAGCCATGAAAAAAGTGGTACAAATGGGGACAATTTTTAAATATTGCTCTTACAAACTTAAAAAGTTGATAGAATAGCAGGTTTTGCATTAGGATGAATTTTCAGAAGGGTATGAAGTCTAAAACTCAAATGTCTGTCATTATTTTCTAACTTAGATCTTTAATGATTTGCCACTAATTTGCCAGAAATCCACAATTCTATGAAAAGCAGACCAAAAATATAAGGCAAAATCTGGACATTCTGCGAAAATCTGTATAGTTGAGAGGTATGGGTAGGCTGCACATTGTGAAGCTGGGCAAACTGATTTGCCTGAATATGAGTGCAATCTCAGCAGAGGTCTCCAAGAAATGGGACACAGGTAAAGGCTCATGAACAATAGTAAAAAGAAGCATGCGCAATCATGGACAGTATCAGAATGATACCACCAGTAATCCCTTGTCTCTTAGTGATCAGAGATGGTTCTGCACAAACACACTAGTACAACTATTATGACATGTATGCACTCTATGAGGGTAATCATGCATGGTGTTCTGACACTGTAACATTTACTGTAGGTATTAGGAGGGACACTGCTCTACCTGTATGTGACATTATGATCAATACAGGCTAGTTGACTGGTGTGCATGGCATATATATAAATTATATATATATATATATATATATATATATATATATATATATATATATATATATATATATGTCACAATCCACATTGTCACAAATGTTGCCCATGCAGTCAATGTTATCTCACAGCTATGTATGTACTGTGCGCATCAACAGTTTTTCACATGCATCTGGTGTAACAACTTGATGGGGGTTCCACACCATCAGGTAATAATGTTTATGCAACAAAAAGAATATATAGATAAAGCCAATAAGATGTGTGACAGCCCACTGTGGCAAAGGTGGTACACTTCAGTTACGCATCACTGGAAGATGTGTAGGGAGGTACATGAAGAAGGGTGCATTGTACTCAGTTATTGGTGTAATGAAGGCTATGCATTACAGAGGTATTATGGCCTGTGATGTGGATGTCCTTCATATACTCAGTAGTTGTGTTACATACAAGGGAGTAGTCACTGTGACAATACGCTGGTGGACATTCTACATACCATCTACCCAGGCACACGGGTCATATACGTATTGGTATGATTATAGGAGATGATGCCTACATAATCCTTGGGTAGTGCATTTGTTTTCATAATGTAACAAATCTCCCCATGTTTTTGTTTCATTGCAGGTGTTGTCATGTCTGTGGCAGCAATTTTTGGTGTGTGTTGATACGGTCTGTATTATACTAATATCACAGCTGGAGTCAACATTTGCCCACAATCTGTAGTCCTTCAGAAGGCTGTTTGGACATAGGATGTGTATGTCATTTGTGACATCTGTGACTTACATAATGGACAGGAAAGGGCCTAGCAGACAGCCCTGATGTACACACCTAATCACTGGACCTGAGATATTGATGACTTCACACATTTCAACATATTTAGATGCCATGTATGTGATCCTGTGGTCTTCCCACTTGGGGATATAGGCGTGTATGGCCTCATCTGATAGTGTTGAGTGAATACTTCAGTGCGGATGTGTGTCAAATGCCTTGGGCTTGTCAAGGTAAAAAGGATGATAGTATTGTCATCATGCATGCCCCCGATGACCTCTTTGAGGACATCTAGGAGATGTAACAGACATGATGTAGCATGAACAACTCACTCAGGTCTGTTGCACACAGCCGTGATATTACTAGTGCCCATTTAGAAAAGGTCCATGATGACATGTCGTTCTACCTCACAGATGAGGAGAGTCAAGATGTGTCTATACATTCATCGGGTGCTATTGCCCCCAACTCAGATGGATGCATGATGATATAGAACCTTTTACAGGAACACAGCCTGTGCTGAGGGTGTGTTGAAGTATGTATTCAACCATGTCAGGAAGGTGTAAGTATGTATTCAACCATGTCAGGAAGGTGTAAGCATGCATTCAACCATGTCAGGAAGGTGAATGTGCCGAGTCACGCTATAGGCAATATATGATGTTGTCACAGCCCATTGATTCTGTGTGATAGGCCTGGAGGAGGGTATGACAGTGCATACTGCCTATCTTGATCTGACCTAGGGTTTGGACACAATCTTCCATGAAGGCATCATTGAGAAACTCTTCCAGCTGGAGATTAACTCGTACATCACTAAGTGGGTAACCAACTGGCTCACTGATAGAACACATACTCTGAAAGTTGGTGACTCAACCTGTACCAGTAGGGTTGTCACCAATGGCATATCCCAGGGATCTGTGCTTGGCTTTTACTGTTTGAAATCTATTTCTTTATAGTTCAGGCTAAAGTATACAGCCTTTAGATTACCATGTTTGCTGATTCTTGCATATTGGGTGCAATTATTCAGTCTACCAATGAGGTTAACATACTGCAGGAGGGGCTAACACAAACATATGATTAGTGACAATGCCACATGATCTGCAAATAAATGCAAAAATGTGTCTTTATTTTTTCATTCTGCAAAGTAGAATTCCCTGCTAATTACAGCATTGACAACAATCTCACTGTGCTGAAACCTAGTGATGCAAGAGCTAGGAACACACATAGAAATCTGAACTTCAACCAGCAAATGTCCACAGTGGTACTGAAATCCTATGTTGTGTACATCATAAGTCACACCATTGCATTCATGTCTGAGGATTATATAACAGCATTGTACTTGAACCTCATCAGGACACTATTAGAGTATAATGCTCCCTTTTGTATGTACCTTACCAGACAGATGCAGCAACTGGAGAGACCACAGAGGGTTTCTCACCAACAAAATACAGGGCCTACAAACCATGCCATGACATATGTGGTTAGACTGAAAGCCATGTCACTGTAATCTGTAGCATATAGGATGAGGTGACTTCTGCCATGACTCCAGTTCAGTCTCTGATCCTGCCCTGGTGGGAATAGTGTACATCCAAAAATCAGATGTAGGTATTGCCATCAACAGTGTCTGTTGAGGAGAATATGGTAATAGCAGTGTCCCACATGCTGGTGTAAAAGCCTCTCTCTAATGTCAAGCAAGTACTCAAATGTGCACACACCTCCCAGTTGACTACAGTGAGAACAGAACCCTTACCTATCTAAGTACACAGACTACAGAATTCTGTATTTAAGGCAAGTGACACAGCTGAAGTCTGACTTCTACAAGGGTGCAGGGCAACTTATAGTGGATGACATCACCAGTGGATATTGGAGAGAAGATGTTGGGAGGCCTGCATGAAAGGGATGTGTACGCATGGGCAAGTGTCAAAATACTGTCAATCCATTGAACTGGGGTGGTAACTATAGGATACGCACTTATGCTCTTCTGGCAAGATAGACACACACACACACACACACACACACACACACACACACACACACACACACACACACACACACACACACACACGTACACACACACAGTTGAATGCAGGCAGAACAGAGCCCCCTACAATCTAAGTACACAGACTACAGAGCTCAGTACTTTATTCAAGTGCCACTGCACAAGTTTGACTTTTACAAGGCTGCAGGAGAACTTATAGTGGATGAGATCAGCAGTGGATGTTGGAGAAGAGATGTTGGGAGGCCCACATGCCATGGATGTGTAGGCATGTGCAAGTGTCAAAATACTGTCAATCCATTGGACTGGATTGGTAACCATAGGATACACACGTATGCTTTTCTGGCTCTCTCTCACACACACACACACACACACACACACACACACACACACACACACACACACACACACACACACACACACGCAGTTGAGTGCAGTGAGAACAGAACCTTCTATCTATCTAAGGTACACAGACTATAGAGCTCAGTATTTTACACTTGTGCCATGGCAGAAGTCTGACTTTTACAAGGCTGCAGGACAATGTATAGTGGATGACATCAGTAGTGGATGTTAGAGAGATGATGTTGGGAGAACTGCATGAAATGGATAGGTATGCATGTGCAAGTGCCAAAATACTGTCAAGCCATGGGATTGGAGTGGTAACTGTAGGATATGGATTTATATTCTTCTGGCTAGACAGACACACACACACACACACTCCCCAGTTGACTGTGGTGAGAACAGAATCCCCAACCTAAGTACACAGACTACAGAACTCAGTACATTATGCAAGTTCTGCAGCACAAGTCTGACTTTTACAAGGCTGCAGGACAACTTATAGTGGATGAGATCAGCAGTGGATGTTGGAGAGAAGATGTTGGAAGGCCTGCATGAAATGGATGTGTATGCATGTGCAAGTGTCAAATTACTGTCAGTTCATGGGCTTGGAGTGGTAACTGTAGGATACACACTTATTTTCTTCTGACTAGACACACACACACAAATGACTGCATTGATAACAGATCCCCCTACTAAGTACGCAGATTTCAGAGCTCAGTGCTGCACATATGCTTTGTCCAATTATACAGATTACAGTTAACAGCAGGGCATTATGACACTTGTATAAAGTTATTTTTATGTAATATTATTATAAAATGCAATATTGTATAGTTGTTACTTGTGTGTATTTGAACACACAACCTCTGACTCCAGTCTTATACTTGACTCTTAGAGTTTGTGCTACAGACTAATGCATGCATACTTGCTTTTACAGTTAGGATATGCATGCTCAGTTTGCTACAACTATATTAAAAAAAAAAAATCTACCTAATACTTTTTCTTCTGCTGCATACATACCAATGGCTTCCCTCAGTCTCTCCATTCAATTATCATGAGCCTGGCAATTAGACTCTATTTTGGTATTAGCTGTGGAAAGAACAGAAAAGGAGAGGAGAGCATTATGCATAACAGTCTTGCCTATATTTAGCTTTCTGTGTATTACAAATACTCTTGTTTTACTTAAGCAGCTCTGGGATGTCAACAGTTTCAAATTTGCTCAACCACTGGTTGAGGGTATCCCTCTTGCACCTCTGTAGGTCATTAAAATGATGTCCACACTGTTTTCCAGTGCATGGGATGCTAGTTGCACTGGATACAGCCTGAGCCAAACTATTCCAAGCCTCAGACTTCTCCTGGGAGCCTGAATGGTCCCCTTGCAGAAAACTTTGGCTGTGGCCCTTTACCAGGAGTCCAATAAATATCCTGGACTCCTGAACACCCCACATCCATTCCCTAAACTGGGCACCTTCACCTCTAACTCCAGACATGTCTAACACCCAAACTAGAGCAATGGTAACTAATGATTTCCCACCAATTTCTGTTATTGCATTTACTGTTAACGTGCAAACCCAAACAACAATGCCATCTGCATTTGTATGATGTTAAGTGGAGAGCAGCAGTGCTAAGCAGGTTGAAAATAAAGTTTTTAAAATGGGAGGTTAATCTGATACTTGGCCTTAGTTTGAAGGGTGTTTGCTCTTGTAGCTTGGAAATATATATTTAAAATTGGAAGGTAACTGTTAGGTGGGATATGTTTGCAGACATGCATTGGGGGCATAAATGTCATGACCTGATGCATTTATTTTTGGCTTTATACACTGGAAAAATTGATTTTTAAAGTGTGGGATTCAAAGTTACGCATAAGGGACAAAATATTTTCTCCCACTGCAGCAGTTTTCCATCTTTGCCACAGAAGTGCTGTTAACACATAGTCAGGTATCATTCATAAATACATGTGATTTTTGAGGTCTTACAAATGTATGTGCGTGTGGCCTGACAAGGTTCTTGAATATAGATCCAGTTGTGTATGTGTCTTATTTAATTGTGAAGGCCATCGAAGTCCAGATAGCAGAATTATACTTACAGAAATAGAGTAGACAGTCATACATCTGAAATCACAGTAAGGGCTTCTTATCCCTCATACATATAATTCATATCAGCTCCACTATCTAAAGTGTTATAAGTGCGAGTAGATTTAATATGAAGTGGAACAACAGTTAAACTACATGTAATATCCTGCAATAGAATCCAGGACCATTTTTATGGCAGCCCTGCACTTACATCTGTTGCCATAAGAATGTTGAAATAACACTAGGATATTTCTTCAGTTCATTGCTACAAACTGCACTGTCACAACAGTAAAAATAGGTTGAATAAGTCTGCGCATTCTTAAGTTATGTTAACCATCTATGCAATGCCACTTAGTAGGGTTGCACAGTGCCCAACAGAAATAATTGAATGTATCCATTTTCAGTTATTGACTGTTTGCATCTTGTCTGCTGTTATTCAATTGCTGGAGGTGTTGGGGGACCTTGCTAACTGATGCACAACATCACTTAGTGGCACTGCATGATGGAAAGCAAAATTGCAACAATATATCCTTTTTGACCTTTACACCTTTACAGATGCCCTGTCTGCAGGTGTTCTGTACATGTATTAATTTAGGATGTGGTGCACTATAGCTTGCAAAAATGCAGTTCTGTCTTATCACTCTGTGTTTGTTGCTCATTCTTGCTTCTCTGATCAGTAATCTGAGACATGCAGTCTGTAAGGCATTCTATATCATTGTCTTTAAAATGAGTGAAGATATTAAATGGCAATAATATACAGTTGTCAATGAAGAAAGGGGAGGATGGATGTTAATGAACAGAACATGTGAATTGTGTGCTGCTTACTTACATTTCCAATCTTCATAAAATTACTGCTACACTTTGTAAGTCTAATGTGGCACACCCACTGAAGGTAGGGCAGCCTGCATTGCTGTTGTCTTTTTCTTCTCCCTACCAATAATCATTCATAGTTGCAATCCATTAGCAACAAACAATGAAGGAGTGCCTGCACCATGTTTACATCTGATTCACAGAGCCAAGTATTTAGGATTTAACAATTCTAATCAGTTCACACCTCATTTCCATCTTCACTGGACTGATGGCATGGGCATGTTTGTCAGTGTTTTTCACAGGTATACATGATTGGCAATAGCTTAAAATGGAATGTCATGTGTTAAATCTGTAGACATGTTTCAGGGACAATTCATTTGATAGCACTTTTAGCATTTCACTGATGGTTTGTTAGCAAAATGTGTCATTTGCCTGTTCTTTTGGAGGTGTGGGAGCAAAGCTGCATTTATGCTTGTTCATATTTCAAATATCTTGACGGTTTTATGTTTCTCCAGTGGGTAATAGTGAAATGCTACCTTTTCTGTTTTATCTGGAAACAGGATTTTTTTAGTTACGTCATACTTTTGTGTATTATCCTTTTGTTGTGTTTTAGGCCACTTAGGATTATGGCACCCAGATGTCTCAATCCCTGTACCCCCCACTTCAGTGACCCTGAGAATCAGGTCACTGTGGAAGCTTTTAGGCAATGTGGTGCCTTTCTGCTTGGGAGAGGACATGGAGATATGTCAGGCAGAATGCAAATTTAGTAGCAGATAGGTGCTGATGTGACTGCAGTGGGAGATAACTGCCAGGTCTATATTATAAGCACAAAAAGATAAAACTGCAAATGCTCACATGAGCAAAAATGCCGGGAATCAAAAGTGTAATTGTGGGGTTGTGGTACAGTGAGAAGTGGGATATTTGCCCTTTCCTCACTGTAGTGCAACCTTGGAGTTGGAATATATAGTTAGCGGGGGTGTGGGGGGCACAGCCCCCCACAATACCAAGTTCGATTTCTGGCATTTTTGCTCATGTGAGCGTTCACGGTTTTGTCTTTTTGTGCTTATAATATAGACCCACCACAGCCAGACATATGATCAGGTACGCTATATGGCCACTGACATGATCTCATCTGCATGGAGGAGAGCAGCTGCAGTGACCCATGATCAGATGGGTACCAGGAGGGCCTGTTACAGAACCACCACTAACAGCAACTGAGGAGTTCCTGTCCATTGTCAGGGATCCAGACAGCTCCCAGGTAAGCCAAATACCTTCTTTGTCAGTGGTGATGAGCAGTTCAAGGACATATATAACTTTTATTCATACATGTGATGTGGGTATCAGGACTGTTGTGTGTATTGCTGTACTGTTTGTAGTAGTGGCATCACTGTTAGTTACTATACATTTGACTATAGTAGTATAGCTATTAATTTATTTTCTGTTTTTGTTGCTTATTATCACAGGTGATCCTGACAGTGGATGTGTAGGACACTTACAACCTTATGTCAGAGTATCAGCAGACTCTGATGATGATGGTGGCCAAACAGAGGCACAGTCAGATGTGCAGAGGTTGTATCTGAAACTGAGGTTGACATTTCAGCCATCCCCTGTGATTCCATTGGACACAGCCAATAGGCCTATGCTAACCCATTCCAGTGAGTCCTCAGATACTGGACAAGTGGAGGATGAGACACTCGATCAGGGAAGTCTGGTTACTGCAGTTTTAATGCCTGTTGACTCTGGCCTTAGCCAAAGTGTGGTCAAGTTGCCATGCAGGAAGGTTGTTAGGGGTGCTCAGAGGAGGCCTGCTGTGTCTTCCAGTGCTATTCAGTGTATGTGTAGGGTTGTCATGGAGGCACAGGTATGTTCCCATAGGTCCTTCAGAGAAATGCTTAGGGGTGTAGGTGTGGCACAGGCTGACATGACTGACTGCCTCCATGGTGTTGCCAATTCAATGGACTGGATAAATGACATGTAGGAATGGGTGGTGTTTGTGATGGAACATCTGCTGGGAGGGGGACAGCATCCTCATGGGCATAGGTCAGCAGCATCATCTGCTGTTAGCCAACTTGATTGTGCTGGATCATGCTGCCATAGTAGCACTACTTCTACTCTTCCATCAGTGGTTGAGGTGTCCACACAAGGAAGTGGCAAGCCATGGGGTCATAGTGCTGGGTGTCCTCATGAGGGGAGCTCATTCAGCAGACATCAATCACATTCAGGTAGCAGCAGTCCATCTGACCATGGGCGTGGACATCCCACTGCAAACACTTGACAGATCCAGTTCTCATAGTCAGGTACAACAAAGATGAGCTGCCATCCCTACCATGCATGGCTCATACCTGTATGACATAACAAGATGTAGAGCTAGCACAAAGCTTGTCTGTATCCATGCAGACACTCACACGCCAATTTCACCTGGAGGATCCATACAGACACATACACAACAGTTACATGGTTCTGCCATGAAACTTAAAGCCTCACTGGCCATTTGTTACTTTATCCAAATGTCTGCCTAGTTCTCTTTCTTTCTCACATACACTCACCCTGACCTTTTGTGTCAGCATAGGCTCCCTGCCCCCTCAAACAACTCCCTCTGCAAGTGATGATAACTGTGCTATATCCTTGTTTTCTATCTTTTGGATTCAGGGATACATAACATTTGTGGCCTGATGCTCAGGGTGCATAGCTGACTTAGAGCTTAGTATATCTGCATTTGCGATGTTGATTTGGTAATTGTATCTTTAACTTATATTGATCTTGGAAAGTTAGACAGTTGATAGAGTCAAACATTTTTTGCACCAATATTGTTAATGATCTTGTGAGGGTTGTGAAGTTTGAAAATGAAATGTGTCTCATTACTTTTAAATTCTCTCTTTAATTATTTTGCTGTACAAAATATGGTGCTAAACTGAGAACATTTGGTGACCCTCAGTACTTTTGAGAGGTATGACTGTGTGAATCTTTGATGCCTGAGGCCTACTACTTGATAATGGACACATATAAGTCACGCAAGTCTCTGCTATTACATGTTAAAGTAATTTCTGTACAAATTACCCACCTTTTACTTGCTTACACTACCAATGTATCAACATGCAAGCATATGCCATTACTTCATAGTATTAAACATTACACGCCAGGTTCAACACTTACCTTGTAAATCCAGCAGTTGCAACAGTTTTAGTTCAGGGCTGACTCTGTCTGATACTAGGAGTCCACAGTCATTACACAGGAAGGTGAAGGTTGTGAGAGTTGCCTAACATCAGTGTTATTATATGTATGTGCATAGGAGGAAGGTTTTAGCCCCTTAGATGGTGAGTGAGTGTGCTGTGTGCTACCTCTTAGCCAATATGAAGACATATTGAGCATGCCTACATCTGTCTACACCCATAGCAGCTGCTGGTTCCCCCTTTGACTTCTCACCCCCATGTGGCTGTGATGACCTTGCCACTGGTGGTGGGATGTGAGCCCCTTCCCCTTGTTGTTTTATCAGGATGATGTGTAGTATGGCACATACAGTGAATATTTCAGTACATGTACATGGATTGTACTGCAGGGCTCCCCTAGATGTATCTAGGCACTGGAACTGTGACTACACCAGTCCAACCACATGCTGTATGATATTTCTGGCTTGAGCATGTGTCTCATTATGACATTCTTTAGTGGGTGTGTGTGCATTTCTGATAGGAGTCATCAGCCATGGTTCATTTGCATAACCTGCATCCCCCAGTAAATTACCTTGTGGGCTATCCCCCCCCTCCAGTGAACATCTGATGCAGTTGGGAGGTGTGCCAGATATGTGAGTCATGGTAACTGCCTGGGTTGCCAGCACACATATTCAAGATGATTCCCCTTGGCATTAAACATGACTTGGCAGTTTATAGAGCAGAAGCCCTTTCTGTTTATGTACAGCCTTCTCTGTTCCCCAGGTATTGCTTTAATTTCTATATGTGTGCAATATATGGCATCCAGTATTTCAGGGCAGTTTTCTACATGGTAGAATTCTTGCATATTTGTAGCCCTGTCCTCAGGAGTATGGGGAAATGACATGGTGGCCACTGGCATGTTGGAGCATAGCATTCAGGAACTGATGGAGAATCCTGGATACTGATGCCTGTGATACCCCCAGCATGTCCCCTGTTGTTCTCTGAAAGATTCCTGTAACTAAAATTCTAAGTGCTACACATACCTTTGTCTCTACTGGTATGGGTTCCCTTTGGTTTGCCATGGCTCTGACTTGAGGATGACAGAGGTTGCAGAGTTCCTGTAGTATGTCTATATCCACCTTGTAGTGCTGTACAATTTCCATGTCACATAGATTGTGATAAGTTAAATAGGGTCTGAAAATGCTTCTCCTTCTTGGCCTTGGTCTATTAGCAGCAGCAGCAGCATAGACTTCAGCCTGTTGCACATACATATGAATTAAAGCAACAGCAGCCCCTAACATTGTTTCTTTGTAGACTCCTTTCTGTGGCTGTATTCAAGAAGGTTTAGTAATTTGCAGAGAAAATCAACACTGAGTCTATATGGTTGCTTTATAGCTGGTTAGTAGCTCCTCCATCTTGGATTGGTTGATTAGCATATCATTCAGCTGCTTATGATGTAATTAGCATGCCACTGTATTTACCTTGTTTGACCAGCTCTACACACTGTGATGATGATGGGGACGATTTAGAACATGATGCTAGTACTTGGTTCTACTCACTGTGCTTATCAGTTGCTGTTTGCTACGTTTTAAGAATCAGACTGTTATTTCATGCACAGTAACATTATAATTTGAAACAATATTACAGTAGCAGCAGAAGTGATTGTGGGTAACATCTTACTAAAAATAAACAAATAAATGGGACTATTCTTTAGCTGTTTCTAGAAGCTAATTGCATAAAATAGTCTTAACTGTTAGAATAATCATAACTGTTTATATTCTTGTATACTAGAATCGTAAAGAAACAGTTAAGTATGTTTAATGGATGTTTATAAAAATTCCAGCAAAAGCATTAGTGCATCACAGTTTCAGAAAAGTGCTTATGTATTCACTCTCAATTTATCTCCATCATTTTAACTAGCAGTTTTGTTTCCCCATTACAATGCTGGAGTATCTCCTTTAAAATCAATATCAACTCTGTAACTCCAGTAAAACCACTAACCATTAAGAAATATTCCAAGGTACACTACTTTTCATTAAGTGATGGTTGGTCAAAATTCAATACCCCTCCAAACCCTGAGACCACATCAGTCTATGCTGAATTTTTCTCAGAAACTCTGTACAGCCATACCAGTGGCTGCATAGAGGCTGCTGTACCTACTAGAAGTAAGGCCAGAACTAGCCTCAGAAATAAATAATCCTGGTGGCATCCTGATCAAGAAGGGTAATTCCCATGAAGAGAAAAACTCTCTCATCCAACTAAATAGACAACTAAGAAGGCTAATTAGGTCAAGCAAGGTCACCTTTAAGGATAAGATAACCTTCAGGGTGAAAGATAGCCATTAGGCTAATATTTATGGGCATAACCATCAGTACACTATTAGAATGCTGTAACAAAATCACGTCACAGTATTTTAAAAAGGAGAATACATTTTGCCTCAAGACTAGGGTACAAAAATCATCCAAGCAGCTTGCCCATACAAAAAAAACATGCATATCGTATATAAAGTCAATTTATCAGACTGGGTAAAAGTAACACAAGCTATACATAAAGCTATACACATGGAAAACATGAATAAATTAAATGTATTAGGATCTGCTTGGGTGATAAATTAAGTATTTGAACTAAAGGATTTATGGCTTTGTCACTTATCATAAGCTTGTTTCTTAAACTTACAGTACACGATATTTCACATTTTTATAGGAAAAGATGATTTCAGTAAAGAAAGATTCCATTGTACTGTAATTAATATAAGAACTCTTGTGCTACTTCTGTGTTACACAATACATCTTAAACATAGAGGGCAGATATACCTTCTGGTTGTGGTATAGTATTGAGATGGATGGTTTGTGTATGGTCTATTATATGATGGATCTGTAGGGCTGCAGCCTTTAAGTAAGGTGCCAAAAAAGCAAGGTATTTTCTGAACAAAAGAAAATGTGCTGCTACTAATGCATTAATGGAAGAAATAAGAAACAATTTTGACAGCATACAAATGAAGTACATTTTCTCAGTCCTTCCTGATTTGGTACAGTAATTCCAATGAATTCTAATAGAGACTGTTGTTGATACCTGTATTATGTGTTGAAAGGTACTGATAATTATAATCTCTAATTCAAAATGAGATTATTCTAAAAGATGCATATTTATTGCAATGTGCCAAGTGCTGCAGTTCTGACGTGCATAAATTACAGCAGAAATCTTTATGAATACGATATATTAATCAGCTTCTGAAAAAATACAGTGTTTTAATATTTACATGAAACAGAAGTAGAGGATTTGTACAGATGGTAATTGCAGTAAGTGAGTAGCTTGTCAGTGGTATATACATATTCTGTTATTCTCTTGGAATTCATTAGATTTCGACTTTTAAATATTGCATATTAGGTAAAACATGAAAACACCTTCCTCCATCAATGACATTCTAGTAAAAGACCATTCTTTCATTTTCTACTGAAAAAATACATTTTCTACTTCATTTGAGTTTTTATGGGCATTGAGTCTCCAATGCAGAGGAACATACACTGCACATTGTGTGAATTATACCTAACAATGCAGAGGAACACACATTGCCCATTGTGTGAATTATACCTAACAATGCAGAGGAACACGCACTGCACATTGTCTGAATTATACCAAACAATGCAGAGGAACACACAGTGCCCATTGTGTGAATTATACCTAACAATGCAGAGGAACACACACACTGTACATTGTGTGAATTATACCTAACAATGCAGAGGAACACACACTGTCTATTGTATGAATTATACCTAACAATGCAGAGGAACACACAGTGCCCATTGTGTGAATTAGACCTAACAATGCAGAGGAACACACACTGCCCATTGTGTGAATTATACCTAACAATGCAGAGGAACACACACTGCACATTGTCTGAATTATACCTAACAATGCAGAGGAACACACAGTGCCCATTGTGTGAATTATACCTAACAATGCAGAGGAACACACACACTGCACATTGTCTGAATTATACCTAACAATGCAGAGGAACACACACTGCACATTGTGTGAATTATACCTAACAATGCAGAGGAACACGCACTGCACATTGTCTGAATTATACCTAACAATGCAGAGGAACACACAGTGCCCATTGTGTGAATTTTACCTAACAATGCAGAGGAACATACACACTGCACATTGTCTGAATTATACCTAACAATGCAGAGGAACACACACTGCCTATTGTGTGAATTTTACCTAACAATGCAGAGGAACACACACACTGCACATTGTCTGAATTATACCTAACAATGCAGAGGAACACGAACTGCCCATTGTGTGAATTATACCTAACAATGCAGAGGAACACACACTGCACATTGTCTGAATTATACCTAACAATGCAGAGGAACACACACTGCACATTGTCTGAATTATACCTAACAATGCAGAGGAACACGCACTGCACATTGTCTGAATTATACCTAACAATGCAGAGGAACAGACACACTGCACATTGTCTGAATTATACCTAACAATGCAGAGGAACACGCACTGCCCATTGTGTGAATTATACCTAACAATGCAGAGGAACACGCACTGCACATTGTGTGAATTATACCTAACAATGCACAGGAACACACACTGCACATTGTCTGAATTATACCTAACAATGCAGAGGAACACACACTGCCCATTGTATGAATTATACCTAACAATGCAGAGGAACACACACTGCACATTATCTGAATTATACCTAACAATGCAGAAGAACACACACACAGCACATTGTCTGAATTATACCTAACAATGCAGAGGAACACACACACTGCACATTGTCTGAATTATACCTAACAATGCAGAGGAACACTCACTGCACATTGTCTGAATTATACCTAACAATGCAGAGGAACACACACTTCACATTGTCTGAATTATACCTAACAATGCAAAGGAACATACACTGCACATTGTCTGAAATATACCTAACAATGCAGTGGAACACACACTGCCCATTGTGTGAATTATACCTAACAATGCAGAGGAATACACACTGCATATTGTGTGAATTATACCTAACAATGCAGAGGAGCACACACTGCACAGTGTGTGAATTATACCTAGCAATGCAGGGGAACACACACTGCCCATTGTGTGAATTATACCTAACAATGCAGAGGAACACGCACTGCCCATTGTGTGAATTATATCTAACAATGCAGAGGAACACACACTGCACATTGTATTAATTATACCTAACAATGCAGAGGAACACACACTGCACATTATCTGAATTATACCTAACAATGCAGAGGAACACACACACAGCACATTGTCTGAATTATACCTAACAATGCAAAGGAACACACACATTGCACATTGTCTGAATTATACCTAACAATGCAGAGGAACACGCACTGCCCATTGCGTGAATTATACTTAACAATGCAGAGGAACACACACTGCACATTGTCTGAATTATACCTAACAATGCAGAGGAACATGCACTGCACATTGTCTGAATTATACCTAACAATGCAGAGGAACATGCACTGCACATTGTCTGAATTATACCTAACAATGAAGAGGAACACACACTGCACATTGTCTGCATTATACCTAACAATGCAGAGGAACAAACACTGCCATTGTGTGAATTATACCTAACAATGCAGAGGAACACACACTGCCCATTATCTGAATTATACCTAACAATGCAGAGGAACACACACTGCACATTGTCTGAATTATACCTAACAATGCAGAGAAACATACACTGCCCATTGTGTGAATTATACCTAACAATGCAGAGGAACACACACTGCCCATTGTGTGAATTATGTCTAACAATGCAGAGGAACACAGACTGCCCATTGTGTGAATTATACCTAACAATGAAGAGGAACACACACTGTAAATTGTCTGAATTATATCTAATAATACAGAGGAACACACACTGCACATTGTCTGAGTTATACCTAACAATGCAGAGAAACACACACTGCCCATTGTGTGAATTATACCTAACAATGCAGAAGAACACACACTACACATTGTCTGAATTATACCTAACAATGCAGAGGAACACACACTACACATTGTCTGAATTATACCTAATAATGCAGAGGAACGCACACTGCATGTTGTCTGAATTATACCCAACAATGCAGAGGAACACACACTACACATTGTCTGAATGGTTTACTATCAAAATTTCAAACCGTACTCCATCGACTGTACTATCGTCAAACACGGAAGTTCGAAAACGGTAATATCGATGTAAAAAAAAACAATCTAGAAATGTTTTTTAACATGGGTTGAGGTAGGTGTTCAGTATTATTCCGAACTACAAACATTTCCCCTACCTTGACCCATGTTAAAACCCGTTCCTAGATTGTTTTTTTGACATCGATATTACCGTTTTCGGACTTCAGTGTTTGATGATAGTACAGTCGACGGAGTACGGTTTGAAATTTTGATAGTAAACCATCTGAATTATACCTGACAATGCAGAGGAATACACACTGCCCATTGCGTGCATTATACCTAACAATGCAGAGGAACACACACTATACATTGTCTGAATTATACCTAACAATGCAGAGGAACACACACTGCACATTGCCTGAATTATACCTAACAATGCCGAGGAACACACACTGCACATTGTCTGAATTCTACCTAACAATGCAGAGGAACACACACACTGCACATTGTCTGAATTATACCTAACAATGCAGAGGAACACACACACTGCACATTGTCTGAATTATTAATTTATTTATTTTATTTTATTTTACATTTGTTGACCGGGCTAGTCTAACTGGATACATGTCCATTTTCGGTAGAAGCTTGGGGAGATAAGCTCCGAGGAAACAAACAAAATCTCATATACAAAAATTAATGTATACAATGAACATTGCAGGTGCAGTACAGAGAATAATCAAAGATGTCATTTGTTCATAACATAGTGCGAAATATACGGATACAATTAGTACTATATGAAATGTAGTTGCAATACATTATAAAGAAAAAGATGGCAACTGAATTATACAATATATTAGTATACAAGTAGTCGATGGTGGTTCTGCGGTAGCATTGTCGCCTGACAGTAAGCTGCTGTCCGGTTCGATTCTCAGCTAGAGCTTCTTCTGCATGGAGACATGCGTGAATGGGCATATCTTTGTTGAAGGTTGTGCATCAGGCCTGGCAAGCCGGTACATAAAAATCAACTGCCAATCATTAGCGGACCGGAGTTCCGCTGTGGGGACCCCTAACCGGAAAAAGCCGAAAGACACAAACAAGTATACGAGTAGTCATAAAGAAAAAGTAGGAGCTGAAATTATACAATATATTAGTAAAAGTAGTCTCCTTAATGAGATTCTGAAGATGTAAGTAATGGTATAGAAGGACAAGGTAAGTTGTTATTAAGAAAAGGAACTTGATTACTGAGAAGCGGAGGGTAGGATGAACCAAGTAAGAAGAGCTAGTTGATCAGTCAGGTTTAGTACAGGGGCACAAGCAGTGTGTTCTGAGGAAAAGTTTCAATTTGGTTTTAAAGAGTGATATAGAGGGAAGAGAGGAAAGTTCGTTAGGAAGAAGGTTTCAGGATTTTCCAACAGTATTAGAGAAAAGAGAGTCCCCAGCCCTGTTGTTTGATTTGCAAATATTTACAAGAAGTTTATGTGATGATCGTAAGGTCTTTAGATTGTTGTAGGGTGGTAATGAGGGTAGATAGTATAGGGGTATTGGTAGGTTGGCAAAGGGTTTTATGGACAATGGTCAATTGGTGGAATTTAAGCTGATTTTGTAATTCAAGCCATCCTAGCTGCTTTAGATTAAAACAGTGGTGGGTTCTGAAAGGGTTACCTGTAGCAAATCTGGCTATGTTATTGTAGGTGTTTTCCATTTTATTAAGGTTGTTTTTAGACAGATTAGTATATATGGGTGAGGCATAGAGGAGAGTAGAAATTAGATGGGTGTGAGCAATAGTTATTCTAGCTGCAGGAGTCATATCTAACAATGCAGAGGAACACACACTGCACATTGTCTGAATTATACCTAACAATGCAGAGGAACACACACTGGCCATTATTTGAATTATACCTAACAATGCAGAGGAACACACACTAGCCATTATCTGAATTATACCTAACAATGCAGAGGAACACACACTGCACATTGTCTGAATTATACCTAACAATGCAGATTAGCACACGCTGCCCATTGTGTGCATTATACCTAAAAATGCAGAAGAACACACACTGCACATTGTATGAATTATACCTAACAATGCAGAGGAACACACACTGCACATTGTCTGAATTATACTTAACAATGCAGAGGAACACACACTGGCCATTATCTAAATTATACCTAACAATGCAGAGGAACACACACACAGCACATTGTCTGAATTATACCTAACAATGCAGAGGAACATGCACTGCACATTATCTGAATTATAACTAACAATGCAGAGGAACACACACTGCCCATTGTCTGAATTATACCTAACAATGCAGAGGAACACGCACTGCCCATTGTGTGAATTATACCTAACAATGCAGAGGAACACACACTGCACATTGTCTGAATTAAACCTAACAATGCAGAGGAACACACACTGCCCATTGTATGAATTATACCTAACAATGCAGAGGAACACACACTGCACCTTATCTGAATTATACCTAACAATGCAGAGGAACACACACACTGCACATTGTCTGAATTATACTTAACAATGCAGAGGAACACGCACTGCACATTGTCTGAATTATACCTAACAATGCAGAGGAACACACACTTCACATTGTCTGAATTATACCTAACAATGCAGAGAAACACGCACTGCACATTATCTGAATTATAACTAACAATGCAGAGGAACACACACTGCACATTGTCTGAATTATACCTAACAATGCAGAGGAACACGCACTGCCCATTGTGTGAATTATACCTAACAATACAGAGGAACATAGACTGCACATTGTCTGAATTATACCTAACAATGCAGAGGAACACACACTGCCCATTGTGTGAATTATACCTAACAATGCAGAGGAATACACACTGCACATTGTGTGAATTATACCTAACAATGCAGAGGAGCACACACTGCACATTGTATGAATTATACCTAACAATGCAGGGGAACACACACTGCCCATTTTGTGAATTATACCTAACAATGCAGAGGAACACGCACTGCCCATTGTGTGAATTATACCTAACAATGCAGAGGAACACACACTGCACATTGTATTAATTATACCTAACAATGCAGAGGAACACACACTGCACATTATCTGAATTATACCTAACATTGCAGAGGAACACACACACAGCACATTGTCTGAATTATACCTAACAATGCAGAGGAACACACACATTGCACATTGTCTGAATTATACCTAACAATGCAGAGGAACAAGCACTGCCCATTGCGTAAATTATACCTAACAATTCAGAGGAACACACACTGCACATTGTCTGAATTATACCTAACAATGCAGAGGAACATGCACTGCACATTGTCTGAATTATACCTAACAATGCAGAGGAACATGCACTGCACATTGTCTGAATTATACCTAACAATGAAGAGGAACACACACTGCACATTGTCTGCATTATACCGAACAATGCAGAGGAACAAACACTGCCATTGTGTGAATTATACCTAACAATGCAGAGGAACACACACTGCCCATTATCTGAATTATACCTAGCAATGCAGAGGAACACACACTGCACATTGTCTGAATTATACCTAACAATGCAGAGAAACACACACTGCCCATTGTGTGAATTATACCTAACAATGCAGAGGAACACACACTGCCCATTGTGTGAATTATACCTAACAATGCAGAAGAACACACACTACACATTGTCTGAATTATACCTAACAATGCAGAGGAACACACACTACACATTGTCTGAATTATACCTAATAATGCAGAGGAACACACACTGCACGTTGTCTGAATTATACCCAACAATGCAGAGGAACACACACTACACATTGTCTGAATGATTTACTATCAAAATTTCAAACCGTACTCCATCGACTGTACTATCGTCAAACACGGAAGTTCGAAAACGGTAATATCGATGTAAAAAAAAACAATCTAGAAACGTTTTTTAACATGGGTCGAGGTAGGTGTTCAGTATTATTCCGAACTACAAACATTTTCCCTACCTTGACCCATGTTAAAACCCATTCCTAGATTGTTTTTTTGACATCGATATTACCGTTTTCGGACTTCAGTGTTTGATGATAGTACAGTCGACGGAGTACGGTTTGAAATTTTGATAGTAAACCATCTGAATTATACCTGACAATGCAGAGGAATACACACTGCCCATTGTGTGCATTATACCTAACAATGCAGAGGAACACACACTATACATTGTCCGAATTATACCTAACAATGCAAAGGAACACACACTGCACATTGCCTGAATTATACCTAACAATGCCGAGGAACACACACTGCACATTGTCTGAATTATACCTAACAATGCAGAGGAACACACACACTGCACATTGTCTGAAATATTTATTTATTTATTTTATTTTATTTTACATTTGTTGACTGGGCTAGTCTAACTGGATACATTTCCATTTTCAGTAGAGGCCGAGGAGATAAGCTCCGAGGAAACAAACAAAATCTCATATACAAAAATTAATGTATACAAAGAACATTGCAGGTGCAGTACAGAGAATAATCAAAGAGGTCATTTGTTCATAACATAGTGCAAAATATACAGATACAATTAGTACTATACGAAATGTAGTTGCAATACATTATAAAGAAAAAGATGGCAACTGAATTATACAATATATTAGTATACAAGTAGTCGATGGTGGTTCTGCGGTAGCATTGTCGCCTGACAGTAAGCTGCTGTCCGGTTCGATTCTCAGCTAGAGCTTCTTCTGCATGGAGACATGCGTGAATGGGCATACCTTTGTTGAAGGTTGTGCATCAGGCCTGGCAAGCCAGTATGTAAAAATCAACTGCCAATCATTAGCGGACCGGAGTTCTGCTGTGGGACCCCTAACCGGGAAAAGCCGAAAGACACAAACAAGTATACAAGTAATCATAAAGAAAAAGTAGGAGCTGAAATTATACAATATATTAGTAAAAGTAGTCTCCTTAATGAGATTCTGAAGATGTAAGTAATGGTATAGAAGGACAAGGTAAGTTGTTATTAAGAAAAGGAACTTGATTACTGAGAAGCGGAGGGTAGGTTGAACCAAGTAAGAAGAGCTAGTTGATCAGTCAGGTTTAGTACAGGGGCACAGCCAGTGTGTTCTGAGGAAAAGTTTCAATTTGGTTTTAAAGAGTGGTATAGAGGGAAGAGAGGAAAGTTCGTTAGGAAGAAGGTTCCAGGATTTTCCAACAGTATTAGAGAAAAGAGAGTCCCCAGCCCTGTTGTTTGATTTGCAAATATTTACAAGAAGTTTATGTGATGATCGTAAGGTCTTTAGATTGTTGTAGGGTGGTAATGAGGGTAGATAGTATAGGGGTATTGGTAGGTTCGCAAAGGGTTTTATGGACAATGGTCAATTGGTGGAATTTAAGCTGATTTTGTAATTCAAGCCATCCTAGCTGCTTTAGATTAAAACAGTGGTGGGTTCTGAAAGTGTTACCTGTAGCAAATCTGGCTATGTTATTGTAGGTGTTTTCCAATTTTATTAAGGTTGTTTTTAGACAGATTAGTATATATGGGTGAGGCATAGAGGAGAGTAGAAATTAGATGGGTGTGAGCAATAGTTATTCTAGCTGCAGGATTCATATCTAACAATGCAGAGGAACGCACTCTGAATTATACCTAACAATGCAGAGGAACACACACTGACCATTATCTGAATTATACCTAACAATGCAGAGGAACACACACTGGCCATTATCTGAATTATACCTAACAATGCAGAGGAACACACACTGCACATTGTCTGAATTATACCTAACAATGCAGATTAGCACACACTGCCCATTGTGTGCATTATACCTAACAATGCAGAAGAACACACACTGCACATTGTATGAATTATACCTAACAATGCAGAGGAACACACACTGCACATTGTCTGAATTATACTTAACAATGCAGAGGAACACACACTGGCCATTATCTAAATTATACCTAACAATGCAGAGGAGCACACACTGCACATTATCTGAATTATAACTAACAATGCAAAGGAACACACACTGCCCATTGTGTGAATTATACCTAACAATGCAGAGGAACACGCACTGCCCATTGTGTGAATTATACCTAACAATGCAGAGGAACACACACTGCACATTGTCTGAATTATACCTAACAATGCAGAGGAACACACACTGCCCATTGTATGAATTATATTTAACAATGCAGAGGAACACACACTGCACATTATCTGAATTATACCTAACAATGCAGAGGAACACACACACAGCACATTGTCTGAATTATACCTAACAATGCAGAGGAACACACACTGCACATTGTCTGAATTATACCTAACAATGCAGTGGAACACACACTTCACATTGTCTGAGTTATACCTAACAATGCAGAGAAACACGCACTGCACATTATCTGAATTATAACTAACAATGCAGAGGAACACACACTGCCCATTGTCTGAATTATACCTAACAATGCAGAGGAACACGCACTGCCCATTGTGTGAATTATACCTAACAATGCAGAGGAACATAGACTGCACATTGTCTGAATTATACCTAACAATGCAGAGGAACACACACTGCCCATTGTATGAATTATATTTAACAATGCAGAGGAACACACACTGCACATTATCTGAATTATACCTAACAATGCAGAGGAACACACACACAGCACATTGTCTGAATTATACCTAACAATGTAGAGGAACACACACTGCACATTGTCTGAATTATACCTAACAATGCAGAGGAACACACACTTCACATTGTCTGAGTTATACCTAACAATGCAGAGAAACACGCACTGCACATTATCTGAATTATAACTAACAATGCAGAGGAACACACACTGCCCATTGTCTGAATTATACCTAACAATGCAGAGGAACATGCACTGCCCATTGTGTGAATTATACCTAACAATGCAGAGGAACATAGACTGCACATTGTCTGAATTATACCTAACAATGCAGAGGAACACACACTGCCCATTGTGTGAATTATACCTAACAATGCAGAGGAATACACACTGCACATTGTGCGAATTATACCTAACAATGCAGAGGAGCACACACTGCACATGGTGTGAATTATACCTAACAATGCAGGGGAACACACACTGCTCATTGTGTGAATTATACCTAACAATGCAGAGGAACACGCACTGCCCATTGTGTGAATTATACCTAACAATGCAGAGGAACACACACTGCACATTGTATTAATTATACCTAACAATGCAGAGGAACACACACTGCACATTATCTGAATTATACCTAACAATGCAGAGGAACACACACACAGCACATTGTCTGAATTATACCTAACAATGCAGAGGAACACACACATTGCACATTGTCTGAATTATACCTAACAATGCAGAGGAACACGCACTGCCCATTGCGTGAATTATACCTAACAATGCAGAGGAACACACACTGCACATTGTCTGAATTATACCTAACAATGCAGAGGAACATGCACTGCACATTGTCTGAATTATACCTAACAATGCAGAGGAACATGCACTGCACATTGTCTGAATTATACATAACAAACCTGATATACTATCTATTTCAGAAACTTGGTTAAAGCCCTCCATAAAAGACTCTGAAATAACTCCACCCAGCTACTCAATCATTAGAAAAGACAGGACCCAAAAGAAAGGTGGTGGAGTTGCCCTCCTTTATTCCTCTTCCTTGCTAGTTACCCCATATAACAAACCTACCCCCACATTTAACAGTGCTGAATTACTCCTCTCTCTCCTCTAAGTTAATAAACACAAACACATTTGCCTAGCATCCCTCTACATTCCTCCAGGGGACAATATTTCAACACTTGAAAACATCCTCTCTTGGCTCTCTGACAATATTAGCAATGAAACCATAATTCTAGGAGATGTCAATATTAACTGGGCCTCCATCCAGTCTCCAACCAACCCTCTTAACATCAATCTATACAACTTCTCCCAGCTTATCAACACCACAACTCACCCTTCTAAAGACCCCTCCTGTGGCACCATCCTTGACTGGGTTCTAGTGTCACACCCCCACTATTTTACAAGCAGCGGTACTCCCTGACCCTCTTGGTGATCACCTGCCCACTTTCACCCACCGACTCCCCTGCATCTCTAATCGCACCCATAACTACATCACTACCCGCAATGACAAAAACTTTAACCCTTCAATTTTCATTGATTCCCTAAATATAATTAATTGGAACAATTTGAAAACACTGCCCCTAGAAGAAGCAGTTGCCCACTTTAACTCCACATTTCTAGGAATACTTGATTCCCAAGCCCCTCTACGAACAAAAGAATAAAAACTAACTCAGCCCCCTGGCTAACCAAAACTACTCTCTCTACCATGAGACTTAGAGACAAAGCCTGGGGACTCTATCTGAGAAACAAGACACCAGACAAATATATTGCATATAAAACCCTTCGAAATAAAGTAAAAAAGCTAATAACCTCTGATAGACAGACATACTTCTTCACACTCCAGAACAATAATAAAACTAACCCCCAAAGATTCTGGAAGGGAATTTCCACCCTCCTCAACCCCAGCAAACCACACACCCCAACCCCAGACCCAAACATCCAAGACTTGGACTTAGCTGTTCAGTTTAACTCCTTTTTCATCGATTCTATCAGTAAACTCACCTCTTCCTTCTCATGCTCCCCCCCACCATCTAACACACCCCCTTCTCCTATCATAATCAACCCTAACCCCATTTCTTCTTCACACAGCCCATCTCCCACCTCCTCCACTACTATTACTTCCCAGCCTACTGAACCCTCCTCAAATTCGCCACCTCTACTTCCCTCTCTATTCACTTTAAAACCAGTATCCACTGCCACTATTAAGAAACTACTCCAGAAATTAAAGCCGTGTACTAATGCCCCTGACAACATTCCCTCTTATTTCCTACACATAGCTGCAGATGCCATTGCCTATCCCATTAGCATCCTAATAAACCGTTCCATCCAAGAATGCACCGTGCCTCAACTGTGGAAGCAAGCATTCATTATCCCCCTTCATAAAGGAGGCAACAATTGCAACGTTAATAATTTTCGTCCTATTGCTATTCTATCCCCCATTTCAAAACTTCTGGAAAAGTGTATTCACCTTCAACTCTTGCCACATCTCTTAGATAACAACCTGCTAACCCCTACTCAACATGGATTCAGGCCAAACCACAGTACTATGACTGCCCTCTTATCTTTTCTTGAGACTGTCAATAATGCACGTGATTCTGGCCACATTGTCTCTACCCTACTTCTTGACCTATCCAAGGCCTTTGACACCATCTCACACAATCTGCTTTTAACTAAACTGTCGAAACTTAACCTCTCTCCCTCTTCCATAAATTGGTTTTCTAGCTATCTGTCAAATAGACACCAAGCAGTTATATGGAAGAAGGCTACTTCCCATTCCTTAGCACCCCACTGGCGTTCCGCAAGGATCAATTCTGGGCCCCCTCCTCTTCAATATATTTGTCAATGACTTTCATAAATCTATCCCTTTTGCAAACATCATCCAATATGCAGATGATTCCACCATTATCTGCTCTGCCATCTCCCCCTCACTGCTCCAAAAACTTACTCAGCAAGCCTTTTCAATAACTGAACATTGGATGAAAATAAACCACCTAGCACTCAATGCCTCCAAAACAAAACTTATGGTATTCACCCCTTCCAAAGCTACCTCCTTCAATACCAACTCCTTCTCAATTACCAGCCTAAATAACACACCCCTAGAACTAGTCTCTGAAACTAAGCTACTAGGTGTACTAATTGACAATCGACTTAGTTACAATTCCCATCTACTACTAAATATAAAAAAAAACCCATCGAAAACTAGGCATGCTCTATCGTCAGAACCAATACCTTACAAGCTCCTCCAAAATTACACTCGCTTCTTCTTTTCTCATCCCCTCCCTTCTCTATGGTGCTCCATTACTGACTAATCTTCAGGCCTCCCTAAAAAGACAACTTTCTTCTTGCTATAACAAAATAGCCAAATTCGCCAACAGCCACAGGTCCTCTACCCACCATTGTTCTTCTCTTCAAAAATTAAATTGGCTTGAATTACCAAATCAGCTTACATATATTCAGCTGACTTTCGCTCATAAGCTCATTTTCAGCCCTTCTCTTTGTCCCTCCCTGTCTTCTGCCTTCAAAATGTACCTACCAAACAGAGTCCTAAGGTCTAACAATCAAAACCTATTAGTAGTACATAAACCATGTCATCCCCCAGGCAAACACTTACTATCTTTTAACCTTGCCCGTCTCTGGAACTCACTTCCCCCATCCATTCGTACTATCACTAACAAATACATGTTCAAAAAATCACTTCACATATATCTAAGATCCCAATGGGATTGTTCTTGCTCCCTCCCCTCATAGATCTATAACATTCCATTCCCCTCACCCTTATCCTATCAAAGCTTATGTTCCCTCACTATAATTATTTAATAAAGACATTCTGTGTTTCTTCTTCAATAACTTCTCTGATGGCATATCTCAATACTGTTTATTTTTGAATGTTTCTCAAATTTATGCCTAAATGTACTAATGTTTTATCTCTACTCTGTATAACTGTCTTGTAGTCACAACATGTACCTAATTCTGCCTATATCACAGCTTTTCTCCCCATTTTCGAAAGTTTCTCAAATTTAAGCCTATATGTATCAATTGTTATCTCTACTCTGTATAATTATCTTGTAGTTATTGTATGTACCTAATTTTGTCTATATTGGAGCTTTTCTCCCCAGGACTCCATTGAAAACGGGTTCTTTTGGCCCAATGGACTATCCTGGCAAACCAACTGCAAATAAATAAATAAATAAATAAATAACAATGCAGAGGAACACGCACTGCCCATTGCGTGAATTATACCTAACAATGCAGAGGAACATGCACTGCACATTGACTGAATTATACCTAACAATGAAGAGGAACACACACTGCACATTGTCTGCATTATACCTAACAATGCAGAGGAACAAACACTGCCATTGTGTGAATTATACCTAACAATGCAGAAGAACACACACTGCCCATTATCTGAATTATACCTAACAATGCAGAGGAACACACACTGCACATTGTCTGAATTATACCTAACAATGCAGAGAAACATACACTGCCCATTGTGTGAATTATACCTAACAATGCAGAGGAACACACACTGCCCATTGTGTGAATTATGTCTAACAATGCAGAGGAACACAGACTGCCCGTTGTGTGAATTATACCTAACAATGAAGAGGAACACACACTGTAAATTGTCTGAATTATATCTAATAATACAGAGGAACACACACATTGCACATTGTCTGAGTTATACCTAACAATGCAGAGAAACACACACTGCCCATTGTGTGAATTATACCTAACAATGCAGAAGAACACACACTACACATTGTCTGAATTATACCTAACAATGCAGAGGAACACACACTACACATTGTCTGAATTATACCTAATAATGCAGAGGAACGCACACTGCATGTTGTCTGAATTATACCCAACAATGCAGAGGAACACACACTACACATTGTCTGAATGGTTTACTATCAAAATTTCAAACCGTACTCCATCGACTGTACTATCGTCAAACACGGAAGTTCGAAAACGGTAATATCGATGTAAAAAAAAACAATCTAGAAATGTTTTTTAACATGGGTCGAGGTAGGTGTTCAGTATTATTCCGAACTACAAACATTTCCCCTACCTTGACCCATGTTAAAACCCGTTCCTAGATTGTTTTTTTGACATCGATATTACCGTTTTCGGACTTCAGTGTTTGATGATAGTACAGTCGATGGAGTACGGTTCAAAATTTTGATAGTAAACCATCTGAATTATACCTGACAATGCAGAGGAATACACACTGCCCATTGCGTGCATTATACCTAACAATGCAGAGGAACACACACTATACATTGTCTGAATTATACCTAACAATGCAGAGGAACACACACTGCACATTGCCTGAATTATACCTAACAATGCCGAGGAACACACACACTGCACATTGTCTGAATTATTAATTTATTTATTTTATTTTATTTTACATTTGTTGACCGGGCTAGTCTAACTGGATACATGTCCATTTTCGGTAGAGGCTTGGGGAGATAAGCTCCGAGGAAACAAACAAAATCTCATATACAAAAATGAATGTATACAATGAACATTGCAGGTGCAGTACAGAGAATAATCAAAGATGTCATTTGTTCATAACATAGTGCGAAATATACGGATACAATTAGTACTATACGAAATGTAGTTGCAATACATTATAAAGAAAAAGATGGCAACTGAATTATACAATATATTAGTATACAAGTAGTCGATGGTGGTTCTGCGGTAGCATTGTCGCCTGACAGTAAGCTGCTGTCCGGTTCGATTCTCAGCTAGAGCTTCTTCTGCATGGAGACATGCGTGAATGGGCATATCTTTGTTGAAGGTTGTGCATCAGGCCTGGTAAGCCGGTACGTAAAAATCAACTGCCAATCATTAGCGGACCGGAGTTCCGCTGTGGGGACCCCTAACCGGAAAAAGCCGAAAGACACAAACAAGTATACGAGTAGTCATAAAGAAAAAGTAGGAGCTGAAATTATACAATATATTAGTAAAAGTAGTCTCCTTAATGAGATTCTGAAGATGTAAGTAATGGTATAGAAGGACAAGGTAAGTTGTTATTAAGAAAAGGAACTTGATTACTGAGAAGCGGAGGGTAGGATGAACCAAGTAAGAAGAGCTAGTTGATCAGTCAGGTTTAGTACAGGGGCACAAGCAGTGTGTTCTGAGGAAAAGTTTCAATTTGGTTTTAAAGAGTGATATAGAGGGAAGAGAGGAAAGTTCGTTAGGAAGAAGGTTCCAGGATTTTCCAACAGTATTAGAGAAAAGAGAGTCCCCAGCCCTGTTGTTTGATTTGCAAATATTTACAAGAAGTTTATGTGATGATCGTAAGGTCTTTAGATTGTTGTAGGGTGGTAATGAGGGTAGATAGTATAGGGGTATTGGTAGGTTGGCAAAGGGTTTTATGGACAATGGTCAATTGGTGGAATTTAAGCTGATTTTGTAATTCAAGCCATCCTAGCTGCTTTAGATTAAAACAGTGGTGGGTTCTGAAAGGGTTACCTGTAGCAAATCTGGCTATGTTATTGTAGGTGTTTTCCATTTTATTAAGGTTGTTTTTAGACAGATTAGTATATATGGGTGAGGCATAGAGGAGAGTAGAGATTAGATGGGTGTGAGCAATAGTTATTCTAGCTGCAGGAGTCATATCTAACAATGCAGAGGAACACATACTGCACATTGTCTGAATTATACCTAACAATGCAGAGGAACACACACTGGCCATTATTTGAATTATACCTAACAATGCAGAGGAACACACACTAGCCATTATCTGAATTATACCTAACAATGCAGAGGAACACACACTGCACATTGTCTGAATTATACCTAACAATGCAGATTAGCACACGCTGCCCATTGTGTGCATTATACCTAACAATGCAGAAGAACACACACTGCACATTGTATGAATTATACCTAACAATGCAGAGGAACACACACTGCACATTGTCTGAATTATACTTAACAATGCAGAGGAACACACACTGGCCATTATCTAAATTATACCTAACAATGCAGAGGAACACACACACAGCACATTGTCTGAATTATACCTAACAATGCAGAGGAACATGCACTGCACATTATCTGAATTATAACTAACAATGCAGAGGAACACACACTGCCCATTGTCTGAATTATACCTAACAATGCAGAGGAACACGCACTGCCCATTGTGTGAATTATACCTAACAATGCAGAGGAACACACACTGCACATTGTCTGAATTAAACCTAACAATGCAGAGGAACACACACTGCCCATTGTATGAATTATACCTAACAATGCAGAGGAACACACACTGCACCTTATCTGAATTATACCTAACAATGCAGAGGAACACACACACAGCACATTGTCTGAATTATACCTAACAATGCAGAGGAACACACACACTGCACATTGTCTGAATTATACCTAACAATGCAGAGGAACACGCACTGCACATTGTCTGAATTATACCTAACAATGCAGAGGAACACACACTGCACATTGTCTGAATTATACCTAACAATGCAGAGGAACACGCACTGCCCATTGTGTGAATTATACCTAACAATGCAGAGGAACATAGACTGCACATTGTCTGAATTATACCTAACAATGCAGAGGAACACACACTGCCCATTGTGTGAATTATACCTAACAATGCAGAGGAATACACACTGCACATTGTGTGAATTATACCTAACAATGCAGAGGAGCACACACTGCACATTGTGTGAATTATACCTAAAAATGCAGGGGAACACACACTGCCCATTTTGTGAATTATACCTAACAATGCAGAGGAACACGCACTGCCCATTGTGCGAATTATACCTAACAATGCAGAGGAACACACACTGCACATTGTATTAATTATACCTAACAATGCAGAGGAACACACACTGCACATTATCTGAATTATACCTAACATTGCAGAGGAACACACACACAGCACATTGTCTGAATTATACCTAACAATGCAGAGGAACACACACATTGCACATTGTCTGAATTATACCTAACAATGCAGAGGAACACGCACTGCCCATTGCGTGAATTATACCTAACAATTCAGAGGAACACACACTGACATTGTCTGAATTATACCTAACAATGCAGAGGAACATGCACTGCACATTGTCTGAATTATACCTAACAATGCAGAGGAACATGCACTGCACATTGTCTGAATTATACCTAACAATGAAGAGGAACACACACTGCACATTGTCTGCATTATACCGAACAATGCAGAGGAACAAACACTGCCATTGTGTGAATTATACCTAACAATGCAGAGGAACACACACTGCCCATTATCTGAATTATACCTAGCAATGCAGAGGAACACACACTGCACATTGTCTGAATTATACCTAACAATGCAGAGAAACACACACTGCCCATTGTGTGAATTATACCTAACAATGCAGAGGAACACACACTGCCCATTGTGTGAATTATACCTAACAATGCAGAAGAACACACACTACACATTGTCTGAATTATACCTAACAATGCAGAGGAACACACACTACACATTGTCTGAATTATACCTAATAATGCAGAGGAACACACACTGCACGTTGTCTGAATTATACCCAACAATGCAGAGGAACACACACTACACATTGTCTGAATGATTTACTATCAAAATTTCAAACCGTACTCCATCGACTGTACTATCGTCAAACACGGACGTTCGAAAACGGTAATATCGATGTAAAAAAAAAACAATCTAGAAACGTTTTTTAACATGGGTCGAGGTAGGTGTTCAGTATTATTCCGAACTACAAACATTTCCCCTACCTTGACCCATGTTAAAACCCATTCCTAGATTGTTTTTTTGACATCGATATTACCGTTTTCGGACTTCAGTGTTTGATGATAGTACAGTCGACGGAGTACGGTTTGAAATTTTGATAGTAAACCATCTGAATTATACCTGACAATTCAGAGGAATACACACTGCCCATTGTGTGCATTATACCTAACAATGCAGAGGAACACACACTATACATTGTCCGAATTATACCTAACAATGCAAAGGAACACACACTGCACATTGCCTGAATTATACCTAACAATGCCGAGGAACACACACTGCACATTGTCTGAATTATACCTAACAATGCAGAGGAACACACACACTGCACATTGTCTGAATTATTTATTTATTTATTTTATTTTATTTTACATTTGTTGACTGGGCTAGTCTAACTGGATACATGTCCATTTTCAGTAGAGGCCCGAGGAGATAAGCTCCGAGGAAACAAACAAAATCTCATATACAAAAATTAATGTATACAAAGAACATTGCAGGTGCAGTACAGAGAATAATCAAAGAGGTCATTTGTTCATAAAATAGTGCGAAATATACAGATACAATTAGTACTATACGAAATGTAGTTACAATACATTATAAAGAAAAAGATGGCAACTGAATTATACAATATATTAGTATACAAGTAGTTGATGGTGGTTCTGCGGTAGCATTGTCGCCTGACAGTAAGCTGCTGTCCGGTTCGATTCTCAGCTAGAGCTTCTTCTGCATGGAGACATGCGTGAATGGGCATACCTTTGTTGAAGGTTGTGCATCAGGCCTGGCAAACCAGTATGTAAAAATCAACTGCCAATCATTAGCGGACCGGAGTTCTGCTGTGGGACCCCTAACCTTGAAAAGCCGAAAGACACAAACAAGTATACAAGTAGTCATAAAGAAAAAGTAGGAGCTGAAATTATACAATATATTAGTAAAAGTAGTCTCCTTAATGAGATTCTGAAGATGTAAGTAATGGTATAGAAGGACAAGGTAAGTTGTTATTAAGAAAAGGAACTTGATTACTGAGAAGCGGAGGGTAGGTTGAACCAAGTAAGAAGAGCTAGTTGATCAGTCAGGTTTAGTACAGGGGCACAGCCAGTATGTTCTGAGGAAAAGTTTCAATTTGGTTTTAAAGAGTGATATAGAGGGAAGAGAGGAAAGTTCATTAGGAAGAAGGTTCCAGGATTTTCCAACAGTATTAGAGAAAAGAGAGTCCCCAGCCCTGTTGTTTGATTTGCAAATATTTACAAGAAGTTTATGTGATGATCGTAAGGTCTTTAGATTGTTGTAGGGTGGTAATGAGGGTAGATAGTATAGGGGTATTGGTAGGTTGGTAAAGGGTTTTATGGACAATGGTCAATTGGTGGAATTTAAGCTGATTTTGTAATTCAAGCCATCCTAGCTGCTTTAGATTAAAACAGTGGTGGGTTCTGAAAGTGTTACCTGTAGCAAATCTGGCTATGTTATTGTAGGTGTTTTCCAATTTTATTAAGGTTGTTTTTAGACAGATTAGTATATATGGGTGAGGCATAGAGGAGAGTAGAAATTAGATGGGTGTGAGCAATAGTTATTCTAGCTGCAGGAGTCATATCTAACAATGCAGAGGAACACACACTGTACATTGTCTGAATTTTACCTAACAATGCAGAGGAACACACACTGACCATTATCTGAATTATACCTAACAATGCAGAGGAACACACACTGGCCATTATCTGAATTATACCTAACAATGCAGAGGAACACACACTGCACATTGTCTGAATTATACCTACCAATGCAGATTAGCACACACTGCCCATTGTGTGCATTATACCTAACAATGCAGAAGAACACACACTGCACATTGTATGAATTATACCTAACAATGCAGAGGAACACACACTGCACATTGTCTGAATTATACTTAACAATGCAGAGGAACACACACTGGCCATTATCTAAATTATACCTAACAATGCAGAGGAACACACACTGCACATTATCTGAATTATAACTAACAATGCAAAGGAACACACACTGCCCATTGTGTGAATTATACCTAACAATGAAGAGGAACACGCACTGCCCACTGTGTGAATTATACCTAACAATGCAGAGGAACACACACTGCACATTGTCTGAATTATACCTAACAATGCAGAGGAACACACACTGCCCATTGTATGAATTATATTTAACAATGCAGAGGAACACACACTGCACATTATCTGAATTATACCTAACAATGCAGAGGAACACACACACAGCACATTGTCTGAATTATACCTAACAATGCAGAGGAACACACACTGCACATTGTCTGAATTATACCTAACAATGCAGAGGAACACACACTTCACATTGTCTGAGTTATACCTAACAATGCAGAGAAACACGCACTGCACATTATCTGAATTATAACTAACAATGCAGAGGAACACACACTGCCCATTGCCTGAATTATACCTACCAATGCAGAGGAACACGCACTGCCCATTGTGTGAATTATACCTAACAATGCAGAGGAACATAGACTGCACATTGTCTGAATTATACCTAACAATGCAGTGGAACACACACTGCCCATTGTGTGAATTATACCTAACAATGCAGAGGAATACACACTGCACATTTTGTGAATTATACCTAACAATGCAGAGGAGCACACACTGCACATTGTGTGAATTATACCTAACAATGCAGGGGAACACACACTGCCCATTGTGTGAATTATACCTAACAATGCAGAGGAACACGCACTGCCCATTGTGTGAATTATACCTAACAATGCAGAGGAACACACACTGCACATTGTATTAATTATACCTAACAATGCAGAGGAACACACACTGCACATTATCTGAATTATACCTAACAATGCAGAGGAACACACACACAGCACATTGTCTGAATTATACCTAACAATGCAGAGGAACACACACATTGCACATTGTCTGAATTATACCTAACAATGCAGAGGAACACGCACTGCCCATTGCGTGAATTATACCTAACAATGCAGAGGAACACACACTGCACATTGTCTGAATTATACCTAACAATGCAGAGGAACATGCACTGCACATTGTCTGAATTATACCTAACAATGCAGAGGAACATGCACTGCACATTGTCTGAATTATACCTAACAATGAAGAGGAACACACACTGCACATTGTCTGCATTATACCTAACAATGCAGAGGAACAAACACTGCCATTGTGTGAATTATACCTAACAATGCAGGGGAACACACACTGCCCATTATCTGAATTATACCTAACAATGCAGAGGAACACACACTGCACATTGTCTGAATTATACCTAACAATGCAGAGAAACACACACTGCCCATTGTGTGAATTATACCTAACAATGCAGAGGAACACACACTGCCCATTCTGTGAATTATGTCTAACAATGCAGAGGAACACACACTGCCCATTGTGTGATTTATACCTAACAATGAAGAGGAACACACACTGCAAATTGTCTGAATTATATCTAATAATACAGAGGAACACACACACTGCACATTGTCTGAGTTATACATAACAATGCAGAGAAACACACACTGCCCATTGTGTGAATTATACCTAACAATGCAGAAGAACACACACTACACATTGTCTGAATTATACCTAACAACGCAGAGGAACACACACTACACATTGTCTGAATTATACCTAATAATGCAGAGGAACACACACTGCACGTTGTCCGAATTATACCCAACAATGCAGAGGAACACACACTACACATTGTCTGAATGGTTTACTATCAAAATTTCAAACCGTACTCCATCGACTGTACTATCGTCAAACACGGAAGTTCGAAAACGGTATTATCGATGTAAAAAAAAAACAATCTAGAAACGTTTTTTAACATGGGTTGAGGTAGGTGTTCAGTATTATTCCGAACTACAAACATTTCCCCTACCTTGACCCATGTTAAAACCCGTTCCTAGATTGTTTTTTTGACATCGATATTACCGTTTTCGGATTTCAGTGTTTGATGATAGTACAGTCGACAGAGTACGGTTCGAAATTTTGATAGTAAACCATCTGAATTATACCTGACAATGCTGAGGAATACACACTGCCCATTGTGTGCAATATACCTAACAATGCAGAGGAACACACACTATACATTGTCTGAATTATACCTAACAATGCAGAGGAACACACACTGCACATTGCCTGAATTATACCTAACAATGCCGAGGAACACACACTGCACATTGTCTGAATTATTTATTTATTTATTTTATTTTATTTTACATTTGTTGACTGGGCTAGTCTAACTGGATACATGTCCATTTTCAGTAGAGGCCCGGGGAGATAAGCTCCGAGGAAACAAACAAAATCTCATATACAAAAATTAATGTATACAATGAACATTGCAGGTGCAGTACAGAGAATAATCAAAGAGGTCATTTGTTCATAACATAGTGCGAAATATACAGATACAATTAGTACTATACAAAATGTAGTTGCAATACATTATAAAGAAAAAGATGGCAACTGAATTATACAATATATTAGTATACAAGTAGTCGATGGTGGTTCTGCGGTAGCATTGTCGCCTGACAGTAAGCTGCTGTCCGGTTCGATTCTCAGCTAGAGCTTCTTCTGCATGGAGACATGCGTGAATGGGCATACCTTTGTTGAAGGTTGTGCATCAGGCCTGGCAAGCCGGTACGTAAAAATCAACTGCCAATCATTAGCGGACTGGAGTTTTGCTGTGGGACCCCTAACCGGGAAAAGCCGAAAGACACAAACAAGTATACAAGTAGTCATAAAGAAAAAGTAGGAGCTGAAATTCTACAATATATTAGTAAAAGTAGTCTCCTTAATGAGATTCTGAAGATGTAAGTAATGGTATAGAAGGACAAGGTAAGTTGTTATTAAGAAAAGGAACTTGATTACTGAGAAGCGGAGGGTAGGTTGAACCAAGTAAGAAGAGCTAGTTGATCAGTCAGGTTTAGTACAGGGGCACAACCAGTGTGTTCTGAGGAAAAGTTTCAATTTGGTTTTAAAGAGTGATATAGAGGGAAGAGAGGAAAGTTCGTTAGGAAGAAGGTTCCAGGATTTTCCAACAGTATTAGAGAAAAGGGAGTCCCCAGCCCTGTTGTTTGATTTGCAAATATTTACAAGAAGTTTATGTGATGATTGTAAGGTCTTTAGATTGTTGTAGGGTGGTAATGAGGGTAGATAGTATAGGGGTATTGGTAGGTTGGCAAAGGGTTTTATGGACAATGGTCAATTGGTGGAATTTAAGCTGATTTTGTAATTCAAGCCATCCTAGCTGCTTTAGATTAAAACAGTGGTGGGTTCTGAAAGGGTTACCTGTAGCAAATCTGGCTATGTTATTGTAGGTGTTTTCCATTTTATTAAGGTTGTTTTTAGACAGATTAGTATATATGGGTGAGGCATAGAGGAGAGTTGAAATTAGATGGTTGTGAGCAATAGTTATTCTAGCTGCAGGAGTCATATCTAACAATGCAGAGGAACACACACTGCACATTGTCTGAATTATACCTAACAATGCAGAGGAACACACACTGGCCATTATCTGAATTATACCTAACAATGCAGAGGAACACACACTGGCCATTATCTGAATTATACCTAACAATGTAGAGGAACACAGACTGCACATTGTCTGAATTATACCTAACAAGGCAGATTAGCACACACTGCCCATTGTGTGAATTATACCTAACAATGCAGAGAAACACGCACTGCACATTATCTGAATTATAACTAACAATGCAGAGGAACACACACTGCCCATTGTCTGAATTATACCTAACAATGCAGAGGAACACGCACTGCTCATTGTGTGAATTATACCTAACAATGCAGAGGAACATACACTGCACATTGTCTGAATTATACCTAACAATGCAGAGGAACACACACTGCCCATTGTGTGAATTATGCCTAACAATGCAGAGGAATACACACATTTCACATTGTCTGAATTATACCTAACAATGCAGAGGAGCACACACTGCACATTGTGTGAATTATACCTAACAATGCAGGGGAAAACGCACTGCCCATTGTGTGAATTATACCTAACAATGCAGAGGAACACACACTGCACATTGTATTAATTATACCTAACAATGCAGAGGAACACACACTGCACATTATCTGAATTATACCTAACAATGCAGAGGAACACACACACAGCACATTGTCTGAATTATACCTAACAATGCAGAGGAACACACACATTTCACATTGTCTGAATTATACCTAACAATGCAGAGGAACACGCACTGCCCATTGCGTGAATTATACCTAACAATGCAGAGGAACACACACTGCACATTGTCTGAATTATACCTAACAATGCAGAGGAACATGCACTGCACATTGTCTGAATTATACCTAACAATGCAGAGGAACATGCACTGCACATTGTATGAATTATACCTAACAATGAAGAGGAACACACACTGCACATTGTCTGCATTATACCTAACCAGGCAGAGGAACAAACACTGCCGTTGTGTGAATTATACCTAACAATGCAGAGGAACACACACTGCCCATTATCTGAATTATACCTAACAATGCAGAGGAACACACACTGCACATTGTCTGAATTATACCTAACAATGCAGAGAAACACACACTGCCCATTGTGTGAATTATACCTAACAATGCAGAGGAACACACACTGCCCATTGTGTGAATTATGTCTAACAATGCAGAGGAACACACACTGCCCATTGTGTGAATTAAACCTAACAATGAAGAGGAACATACACTGCAAATTGTCTGAATGATATCTAATAATACAGAGGAACACACACACTGCACATTGTCTGAGTTATACCTAACAATGCAGAGAAACTCACACTGCCCATTGTGTGAATTATACCTAACAATGCAGAAGAACACACACTACACATTGTCTGAATTATACCTAATAATGCAGAGGAACACACACTGCACGTTGTCTGAATTATACCCAACAATGCAGAGGAACACACACTACACATTGTCTGAATGGTTTACTATCAAAATTTCAAACCATACTCCATCGACTGTACTATCGTCAAACACGGAAGTTCGAAAACGGTAATATCGATGTAAAAAAAAAACAATCTAGAAACGTTTTTTAACATGGGTCAAGGTAGGTGTTCAGTATTATTCCGAACTACAAACATTTCCCCTACCTTGACCCATGTTAAAACCCGTTCCTAGAGTGTTTTTTTGACATCGATATTACTGTTTTTGGACTTCAGTGTTTGATGATAGTACGTCGACGGAGTACGGTTTGAAATTTTGATAGTAAACCATCTGAATTATACCTGGCAATGCAGAGGAATACACACTGCCCATTGTCTGCATTATACCTAACAATGCAGAGGAACACACACTATACATTGTCTGAATTATACCTAACAATGCAGAGGAACACACACTGCACATTGCCTGAATTATACCTAACAATGCCGAGGAACACACACTGCACTTTGTCTGAATTCTCCCTAACAATGCAGAGGAACACACACACTGCACATTTTCTGAATTATACCTAACAATGCAGAGGAACACACACACTGCACATTGTCTGAATTATTTATTTATTTATTTTATTTTATTTTACATTTGTTGACCGGGCTAGTCTAACTGGATACATGTCCATTTTCAGTAGAGGCCCGGGGAGATAAGCTCCGAGGAAACAAACTAAATCTCATATACAAAAATTAATGTATACAATGAACATTGCAGGTGCAGTACAGAGAATAATCAAAGAGGTCATTTGTTCATAACATAGTGCGAAATAAACGGATCACCTTTATATCCTCGAAATCGTGTTTCGCCGAAACACTAATCACAGACACCAAAAGACCGACAACAAAAAACACCGACAACGCAAAACACCGAAAACCATTACACCAACACACTACACGTAAACAACACAGTACACTACATAACATATCCACTATCCCTAACCCAAACCCTAACCCTAAGGTCTGACACTAGCACTTACCCTACCTGCACCCTAACCCTAACTCACTTACCCACCCTAACCCCAAGATCCGACACTCAAGACACTCACCCTACCTGCACCCTAACCCTAACTCACTTACCCACCCCTAACCCCAAGGTCCCACTCACCCTACCTGCACCCTAACCCTAACTCACTTAACCCACCCCTAAACCCACAGTCCCTCACTATTGCACACACACCCTACCTGCACCCTAACCCTAACTCACTTAACCCACCCCTAAAGCCACAATCTCTCACTATCGCACACTTACCTGTCCGCTCCCTAACACTAAATCCCTCACTCGATCGCACACTTACCAAGTCCGTCGGGTTCTCACCTTGTCGGTCATCTGCGTTGTTGGTGTTTTCGTCCCATCGGATTCCGTGTCAGCAAAACGCGTTGTCGGGCATCTGAAGGTGACCCGAAATAAACAGATACAATTAGTACTATACAAAATGTAGTTGCAATACATTATAAAGAAAAAGATGGCAACTGAATTATACAATATATTAGTATACAAGTAGTCGATGGTGGTTCTGCGGTAGCATTGTCGCCTGACAGTAAGGTGCTGTCCGGTTCGATTCTCAGCTAGAGCTTCTTCTGCATGGAGACATGCGTGAATGGGCATACCTTTGTTGAAGGTTGTGCATCAGGCCTGGCAAGCAGGTATGTAAAAATCAACTGCCAATCATTAGCGGACCGGAGTTCCGCTATGGGGACCCCTAACCGGGAAAAGCCGAAAGACACAAACAAGTATACAAGTAGTCATAAAGAAAAAGTAGGAGCTGAAATTATACAATATATTAGTAAAAGTAGTCTCCTTAATGAGATTCTGAAGATGTAAGTAATGGTATAGAAGGACAAGGTAAGTTGTTATTAAGAAAAGGAACTTGATTACTGAGAAGCGGAGGGTAGGTTGACCAAGTAAGAAAAGCTAGTTGATCAGTCAGGTTTAGTACAGGGGCACAACCAGTGTGTTCTGAGGAAAAGTTTCAATTTGGTTTTAAAGAGTGATATAGAGGGAAGAGAGGAAAGTTCGTTAGCAAGAAGGTTCCAGGATTTTCCAACAGTATTAGAGAAAAGAGAGTCCCCAGCCTTGTTGTTTGATTTGCAAATATTTACAAGAAGTTTATGTGATGATCGTAAGGTCTTTAGATTGTTGTAGGGTGGTAATGAGGGTAGATTGTATAGGGGTATTGGTAGGTTGGCAAAGGGTTTTATGGACAATGGTCAGTTGGTGGAATTTAAGCTGATTTTGTAATTCAAGCCATCCTAGCTGCTTTAGATTAAAACAGTGGTGGGTTCTGAAAGGGTTACCTGTAGCAAATCTGGCTATGTTATTGTAGGTGTTTTCCATTTTATTAAGGTTGTTTTTAGACAGATTAGTATATATGGGTGAGGCATAGAGGAGAGTAGAAATTAGATGGGTGTGAGCAATAGTTATTCTAGCTGCAGGAGTCATATCTAACAATGCAGAGGAACACACACTGCACATTGTCTGAATTATACCTAACAATGCAGAGGAACACACACTGGCCATTATCTGAATTATACCTAACAATGCAGAGGAACACACACTGGCCATTATCTGAATTATACCTAACAATGCAGAGGAACACACACTGCACATTGTCTGAATTATACCTAACAATGCAGATTAGCACACACTGCCCATTGTGTGCATTATACCTAACAATGCAGAAGAACACACACTGCACATTGTATGAATTATACCTAACAATGCAGAGGAACACACACTGCACATTGTGTGAATTATAGTTAACAATGCAGAGGAACACACACTGGCCATTATCTAAATTATACCTAACAATGCAGAGGAACACACACTGCACATTGTCTAAATTATACCTAACAATGCAGAGGAGCACACACTGGCCATTATCTGAATTATACCTAACAATGCAGAGGAACACAAACTGGCCATTATCTGAATTATACCTAACAATACAGATGAACACACACTGCACATTGTCTGAATTATACCTAATAATGCAGATTAACACACACTGCCCATTGTGTGCATTATACCTAACAATGCAGAGGAACACACACTGCACATTGTCTGAATTATACCTAACAATGCAGAGGAACACACACTGCCCATTATCTGAATTGTACCTAACAATGCAAAGGAACACACACTGCACATTGTCTGAATTATACCTAACAATGCAGATTAACACACACTGCCCATTGTGTGCATTATACCTAACAATGTGGAGGAACACACACTGCCCATTGTCTGAATTATACCTAACAATGCAGAGGAACACACACACTGCACATTTTCTGAATTATACCTAACAATGCAGAGGAACACACACTGCCCATTGTGTGCATTATACCTAACTCTAAGTTTGCTAAATCTTGAAAGAAGCTACAAAATACAGACACAGATATGTTACTTCAGTCAGCAGGTCCCAGCTAGTCTTCAATTAGGCAGTCATCATATACTTTCTTTTCACTGGATCCTAAATGCAGCACCTCAGCTTTTTGTATTTTGCCCTGATTGTTACAGCCATGACTGTTTATCTGACTAGATGTCCCCAGATGATCCTCTCAGGAAGACACATTTTTTTTATGTTTAATACTGAAGCCAACAAAATGACTACCTGCCAGAAATCAGTTTTTAATCTCATAGCAGTTACAAACCCTGATTTAACAAATCCTGATGGAAATGTAAGATGAAAAATGCTGTGTTACAGCACAGTTCTTCTTAAAGTGAATAGTTAGACTGTCATGGAAATGACTATATCTGATTGCCTATGAGTATATATAGTGGTTCAGATTAGTGGTAATCAAACTTATGCATCACAGGTTTTAACATATCTAGACTATCAACTAAGTTTTATTATAGAAAGTACCACTCATTTTCTCATGTACTTTTGTACAAAGTGAACATTCAGTCGCTGACAGAAGATTGATGCTTTCTTTTTTCACATGGAACAGACCTGTAGTTCTGAAGTCAGACAGACACAACGCTATCATTATCATGAATTTCTGTTCTTTGCTATGTGCCATCAGACACTGTTATTTTCTTAGACATGAGCAAGATAACTTTTTTGAAAATAATTCCATTGTTAAAGGCAAAGGCAACCTTTGATATTCCATGCAGATATATTTGTAAATTAGTTATAGTGCTACAGCTGCAGTGGTTGCATAACCTCTGTCTGTTGCTGTTCTAAACTCTGAAAACCTAAGCATTTAGCCCTGTGTAATTATAATAATGTTCTGCTATTCTCCTATATAAAGCCCCTCTGCTAAAATTCTGTCCTATGCTTCCTGTGTGAAAATCATTTATTGTATTGTCTATCTGGTTCTCCTTCCCTCTGGATACTCTTAGAAAGAAGTTTTGTGCTATATTTTCCCACTAAACCTTTATTTGGAATAAGTTACAAAATAAATAAAGAAAACATACTTCTTACAAGCCTTATGGCTGAGTGTTTTTTGTAAACCTGGTCACTTGCAATAATGGAAAAAAATAATCTCACTTCATGTATCTGTTAAAGTTTAATTAGGATTGCATTTTTAGTCAGTGCACATTTGATGATGCATTTATTTCGCCTGCATTTTCCTTTCATGGAGGAGGTTGTCACTGTCATAACTTCTTTTAGTTTATCTTGTCCAGGTTTGTTCTGTGACATCAACTCCTAGAACATTTTCTCTGTCTAAAACAATATTGCATTGTTAGCTTGTAATAATGTTCCTGAGGAAATTGTGTCCTAGAACACAGATCTTCCTCCTTTCTTGAAACATATAGGTATTAAAACCCAACTGTACTTTATTAGTCTTGATGGAGATCCTTAGACTCTTTTTACATTTAAACTGTTCTGTGCTTTAATCAGGTACCATTCTTAATTACTTCTCTTCATTTTTGTCTATAGCCATTTAACAATCATTTTCCATTACTTGCATGGACACTGTTTAGCCATTCATTTTGTAAATGTTTCTGGGAGGTAGATATGTGGGAAAATTTGATTCCTATATTAGTCTCACATAAAATATGTGTCATCATTTGACAGCCTTCAGCTTCCTCATTTGAAGTAGCTGACTCCTTAGAGATGTTAGTGTAAAAGATACCCACTTTACATCTGTTCCATCCATAGTTTTTAGGCTCTGGTAATATCAGTGCCTTGATCACCACTAGAAGGCAAAGCCATGTTATAACCCCCTTACTACAGAAATGGCAACAGGCTAGGAGGTATCCATTTGTTTACCTCTAACCTGCTTCAGTTATACATGTCCATCATTGCCTTCATAAATAAAAATCTAGTGCAGGATCAAAAGCCTTGTGCAATCTTGAGAACCACAGCTGGAGTTTTTCATATAGTTACTTCAGTGTTTTGAGAACCAGTATCATTTACTTCCTACTGCCAAACTTTCTTACATAAACCTCACCAGCAACTTGCAACTGGCTACAGCATTGCCATTGTTAGTGTGGTTTAACAGTTATAAGTATCTACAGAGCAGGATGTCCATATTCCAAGTGCACAACATGTCATTTTGGCTTAATGAACATTCACTGACTGAGAGCAAATTTTCTTAGTACATGTACTAGACATATTTCATGGACAGATAATGACAAGGATCCAAAGTAGTGACTGCATCCCCACAAAACCAGCATGTTGTCCAAGAGCCATGCTGTCTAATAATATCAAGGTGTACTACTTAAAGACTGCCTGCTTTGATTCCCAGAAAATGTAGCCAGGGGAAAAAAAGGGTCATAAAATGAAATACTAACTGATGTCTTTAAAAGAAATGAAACTCAAAGCATAAAAATAGTCCCCATTAATGAACTACACTAAGCTGTAGATTTGCAGTCTGTGTGAGATAGTATGGGATAGTAGTACTGACATTAAAACATATACAGTCATAGACTGTGAAAAAGTTACCCTGAATTTGTATGATTTTCAGTTCATGAAGTGTTGAGCTCCACTGCATTTGTTCAGCTGGCATAGAAAAGGGCAAAACACAGGTGAGTCATGGTCATTCTGGGCAACTTGCTGAAAGGGTGGTGTCTTGCCTCATTCAAACTGCGTGTTTATTTATATTTTACTTTATATTCTGTAATGGAGGCCCATGCATGTTCACAGCTATTGGGGTTTGGCTTTATTGGCCTGGATGTATCCATAAACACTTAAAAAATAAAAAAGGCATTCAGAAGCTATGTAGCTTAAACACTTGATGCTCTTACGGGATCATTTGCATATATCTCATGGGAATCTACTTACAATGCATGTGTGAAGAATGATACTAAGAGGCCACAAGCCACATATGCTTTGATGCACCACAAAACAGGGCAAATGAGATTTCTGATGCTTTACCCAACACTAGCAATAACAGACTGTTTCTTTTATAGCCTGTATTTTATATAATTTGTAACCGCTTGAAATACCAGGTGTTCATAGATATATATTAGCCTAACAACCATCAGGGCTTTTATAACCCTAACCTCGCAACCCAACCATGATAAAAAGTCAGACGTCATGGTATGTGTTAAAGTAAAAATAAAAGTGCTATACATTGTAAGTTTCATAAACTCAGCAGTGATAAGTATTAGATAGTAAATTATATCATGCACACCATTACCTAAGAACTGTACTGGGAGTTTTTTACCTACCAATCCCGCTACAGTACTGAAGCCAATTATCACCTCTTCGACAACACAGAAGACAGGACAATCAAATTTTCATCTTAACTATTCACACATCAGCGAGACCATTGTGCCTCAGAAGGATGTGTTTTATTGTGTTGTATTGCATTGTCCAAGACATGACACTATTATGTGTTTTATTGTATTGTATTGCATTGTCCAAGCCATAACACTATTATGTGTTTTATTGTGTTGTATTGCATTGTCCAAGACACAACACTATTATGTGTTTTATTATGTTGTATTGCATTGTCCAAGACATAACACTATTATGTGTTTTATTGTGTTGTATTGCATTGTCTGAGACATAACACTATTATGTGTTTTATTGTATTGTATTGTATTGTCCAAGACATAACACTATTATGTGTTTTATTGTATTGTATTGCATTGTCCAAGACATAACACTATTATGTGTTTTATTGTATTGTATTGCATTGTCCAAGACATAACACTATTATGTGTTTTATTGTGTTGTATTGCATTGTCCAAGACATAACACTATTATGTGTTTTATTGTATTGTATTGCATTGTCCAAGACATAACACTATTATGTGTTTTATTGTGTTGTATTACATTGTCCGAGACATAACACTATTTCCTACTCTTTTTCTCCATAACTTGTGATCTTAAACATCTAGCAAATACACAGTTACCATTAAGTTTCAGTATCTTCTGGGTGACTGCCTAAAATCCCCAAGTTTGGTGTGCTTTTATTGTAAGTGAGACATGCAATATCACATTCACAAGCTCACTAAAAGCAATCCATAACTCTGGGTATGGACTTTGATAAAATAAGCAGAAGAAATGTACATTTTCTAAGAGAGTGATAGGCTATCTAGACCCATGCCTGAAAAGGTTGCTAAAGCAATAAGCAGGTAGGCAACACATAAACTGTGTCAGGTGAGTGGAGATCCCACATCATCACCAGCAGGAAAACATTTGTAAAATTTTATTTGACTCTCCTGCCACACTAACTGCACCTGAAATATAAGGAATTTCAAAGGAAGTTTCCAGTGACTCATTGTTAATTCCTGTATTACACCATCTATTTAATAGGCAGGTGTAGAAAAGTGGAAACCATTAGACTGGAAACAACATTTTCCTGTATATAAAGGATGAAAACGGGGCACTAATGAATATACATATGCATAGGTCACTCAATCTCTTATCAAGAATTAGTGAGATAATGGAAACAAATTGTTTTTTTTTCTTTGAATAACTTGTATAGTGGTTTAATGCAAAATTTGAACGAACATATGTACAAAACATTGGTTTCTACTGTTATAAGTGGTTAGCATGTGACAAAATATTAGGTAACGGGTAGGTAAGGATGTCACATTTTTTGGATTCTGCCAGGGACTTTGATATGCTTGACCATATTAGTTTATTCAAGATATTGAAAATTCTATGGACAAAACCACTGTAAGCAGCAGCAATTCCTAACAGAAGCATTTTAGGTAGTAGTTTAATATTAGAGATGGCATTGGATAACTATGAATTAAGGTTCCACAAGGATTGCTGTTAGGGTCATTTTTATTTGCAGTTTATATCACTGAGTACAGGTTACCAGAGTTTGCATGGTATGGTAAATATGGAGATTACAGCAAGTTTTATGAAGCTGCATTACATCTAGTCATACTCACAACACAACAGACACATTTTTAAAATAAGTCATACAACAGTAAACTTTAAACAAGGTTGTGATTGTAAATATGATCATTATAATGAAAATAGGGAGAAAAACGCATCTGGGAAGATAGAAAAATCTCTGAAAGAAGTTAAAATACACAATGACTTGGAAGTTGTGAAAAAAGAAAATTTTAAAGTCTGACCAGCATATTTGTAGAGTGAAAATAACTAGTATATTAAGGTTTATTTGATTATCCCTTAAAATAACTTAGTACAACCTATTTTCAAATATGGAATCTATTAAAGGTATACTTTATCAAAGGAGAAAATTATAAATGTAGTCTGAATCCAAAGACTGTTTATTAGAAAAGTTCAAGGTATGAGCAATCTAGAAGAGAACTGTAGACACAGGTCCTCAGATATTTAACCTATCAGTAATAGAAGGCTGAGAGGAGATTTTATTGCATGCTTTTTGAGAAATCAAGTTTAGCAACAAACCAAGTTGTCCCGGGACATCTTCATGAGGGGTTAGATTGATATTAGTGGGTGTTAAGTGGGTTGGGGAGGTGAAAGGGTTAAGTGGAGGCAGGGAGGATTGGGAGGAAATGAGATAATGATGGGGAGGGGCTTAAGAGATTTAGTCAAGTGTAGCTGGGTAAGCTTTCACATTTTGGCGTGAACTTGCTATAGAGCAGGTTTGTGTCCAAGATGACCTATAGGCCTTTGATCAGGTAGGCCTGGGATTATTGTTGGTAAGTGGCAAAAAGTGTTTATTTGAGTATTGAGCCAGAGGAGTTGGGAAATGGTACTTTTTCGTGGGGCAGGAGCTGTGTATTAAATATGAATAGTAATCATATAGACCAATGCTATGGGAAAAATAAACAAATAAAGGGGGGACTGACTCTGCTCCTTGCCTAGTCTGGGGTGCAGTACCATTGCAGTGGTAGTGCTGCAACCCTTTGAGTTTGGTACCGGCTGCTGACATAAAGATGGGGGTAGTAGAGGGTGGAAGACTTTGAGGTTATTGTGATTATTGAGGCATTGCAGCAGTATTGATAAGATGTGTGGAACGATATTTTTTCCTGGGGTTTTGTGCAGGGGAGCAGGTTGTTGCAGTTGTGTTTGTGAGAGATTTGTCAACATTGTAGCTTTGGGATTTTTGTTTGGGTAAAGTGTAAAGAAGGGTTGAGCCAGCCATGAGTGGCTTTTCGCCAGTGGTTAATTTTTCTTTCAAGAAGTGTTTGCTGTGCATGTGTGCTGCAGCAATAACTTTTGCGCGTGAGAGCCATATTCCTTTTCCCAGTGGTGGATTACTGTTACTTAGAGTTATAAACTTCTTTACCACAAAAAAAAAATCTATGCTGGTGTTTTTTTCCTCTTGCTGTCTGTACCGGACGTTAATTGTGCTAACGTTTTAAAGTCTCATGCTTTCCGGTGTGATTTGGCCCTTATACAGTGTGAGCTATGATGGAGTCTAGTGTGAGTAATAGCTTCTGTCTAATTTTTGCTATGCGAGTTGGAAGTCTCACTTTTGCATTAGACATTTGTTGGTTTAACTTATGCAGTACAAGAAAGTGTGGCATAAGTTGTAGCTTGGGGAAAGAAGGGTTGTGCGAAGATGGCGGCTTCTCAGAGATGGTGGTTGCCATTACTATAAGCCCACTACCAGTTGTCCAAACAGCTATCCCGTTGCAGCTCCTAGTCCCTAAAGGAATTCATGTTCAGAACTCATAGCAAACTCTGTAACATTAGAAACAGGATTGCAAACCACAGAAAGGAGAAGCAGCACATAGACGTTCCAACACAGTGGCAGCACGAATTCGATATCTTTCTATGCAGGTGCTATGTGAGAACAAGGAAATGCGAGTATTCAAGAATGGGGTAATTTTGGCACACTGCATACGCAGGATGGGTGGGGAACTGTTACAGGCTGTGTGTGCTATGTAAATGAGGAAATATTGCACACCGAGTATACAGGGTGGATGGGGGAAATGTTCCAGCAGTGGAGTGGCAAATCACTTGCTTATTCTTGTGACTTTTTGTTTGAGCAATGGCAGTTAGCAGAAGTTGAGTACTGCTGTGTCACCTTAGTGAATGCTACATCCCCAGACATCTTAGGTGCTATAATTCCATAGTTACACGCAGATTGCTGTTTCAGATGTTTGCTCCAAATTCCCAGTATACAATTGCATTGACCGAACTGCCTTGCATGCAACTCTGAATGACTGAAAAGCTTTGTGCGAATGGAATCCGGTTGAAGATGAGATTTAATTAAAACTATTATACATTGTAATACCATTTTATAATTCATATAGTATGGTGTACTGTAGTTAAGATGCTGATGATGTCATTTAAAACAAGCAATAAGTTGGTGGGATCTTTTGTAAGGTTGGCTTGATTATTTAGGAATTCAGTTAAAACAAGGCAAAAGAGCTGTTTTAGCCAAACTACCACAATGTATTGGTTAATTATTCTTCTTTATGTTTATGCAAGTGGAAACAGGAAAGTTATAACCATATTTACTATGCTGTGCTTTATGTGACTTTGGCACATTGTAGTATGTGTTCTGGCTACCTGTGACATGTAGATTGAGAGGATTTCTGTTGGGTGTGGTGCCTGGTGGGGTGCTTTTGGTGAGATCAATGGGATGGATCTGACTATTTAGAAAGCAGACACCACAACATTTGAAACTACATTTGTTACTGCTGTAAAGGTGGCTCAGGGTCGGCAATGTCAGTGGAGGAGTCTCTTGCTGGGAAATTTAGCTGGAATCCCGAGTGATGTCACAATTCTTTTTCTTTAGGTTTTTCAGTTGAATATGTTTAGGTAAAGGTGGGAATGTTGATTCTTGATGCAGGGAGCCTTGTACGCAGGTGTCGTTTTTCACAGTGTTCAAATTTTTGCTTCATATTTTCGGTCTTTTCCTCAGACCGTTTCTAATTGAAGGGAGTTACAGGGGTGAGTCATGTCTTTCATCAGTCCAGATTTTGCAGAATGTCCAGATTTTGCAAAGCTTTGGTCCAACATCCATACACTGTGGCCTTCTAGAAAATCATTGCAGTTTTATGTCAAAGAATGACAGACATTTGAGTTGCAGACTTCATACCCTTTAGTTCATCATTGTTTCAGTTTTGTTGAAGGCATGGTGATTAATCTGTTTTCTTTTGCAGATTGCGGAGGTGTGGAATTTAATTTTGTTATTTTTTTTTGTGACTGGAATGTTTCCAAGGAGAGGGTGTCTGTTTGTGGCCTGCAAGTGCAGTGCTGTAGTAATGGCAGTGGGGGAGGGTATGGTTAGAGTTGGGGATACAGGTCAGCAAAACAGCAGTTGTGTCTGCCGCACTATAGGGCATACCTCTCAATGGTACTGATTTTTTGCAGGATGTTCAGATTTTGCTGCACACTTTTAACCCTTGTTTTCCTTAGAATGGTGGCTTCTGACAAGTTATGGCAAAGTATTAAGACTGTAGTTAGAGATAATGACAGACATTTGAGTTGCAGACTTCATACCATTCTGAATATCTATGTTAATGCAAACCTGTACTATCAACCTTTTAAGTTTGTAAGAGGAATATTTAAAATAATACCTAATTGTATTCTGTAAGCTGCTAGTAAGCTATTACTAGGTTTGCTGTATTTTGTTCATTTGTTCTACATTATGTTAGTTAGTGTGCCTCATTTGGAGATGGAAGGTTAAAAGCTAGGCAGATGGTTTTACAATATAAGTTAGCTTGGCTTATACAGTGCGCTAATTGATGTGGTATGGAATCACAAGGTTACTCTGGTTGTGGATATTGATAGGTCCCCTCATGTGCGGGGTTTAGTTGTAACATACTCAACTGGTAGTTAAATTTATATTGGGTATTTGATAGGTTCATTGGAAGCATAGGTTCAGTTATGGCTGCTTTGTCATAAATGCGTGTGCCGGTGGTACATTCCTTCCCAGGTTGGCAGGATAGTTTGTCTTTGAAGATGTCTTGGAATGTGCTTTATGTATTTTAGATGATTTACATGTCTTTTCTTTCTTTCTTGGGGGTTTTGGAAAGCTGCTGCTATAATTTGGAATAGGTGGGTATAAGGTGGAGCCTTCTCTTTACATCTTAGAGGATTTACTTTTGCCCTTTTCTTTGTAAATGGTGGTGTGATGAGTACCAGCTGTGGTGCTACATAGTGAGTTCACAGATGATGGGAGCAGTGGCGAGCGAGGAGGTTACACATGGGGAGCACAAGTGGGCAACATTTACTAACTGAAGTAAGTGGATTTCAAAGTTGTTGAGTTTTGGTAGAGGATTTACACTGCTAGCCAGAGAAGGACAGGCATTTGAGTTTGTGATCTCAGGGTTAATTGGTTGTACAATCTGTTCTGTTAGCCATTTCAGTATGTTAGATCGATGTTTGAAAGTTGTCCCTAATTTTGGGCGTTTGCATTCAATAGTAAAAGGGAGCAACAGCCATTGGCCATAGGTAAGAGTTTGGGTTCCTTCAGTGGGCTTAATGAGGTAAGAGGTAATGCATTTTATTTAGTGCTCATTAACGCACATCACTGTGGATGAGGTTCAGGTAGGTGGAGTGGAGCCACAGCACTCTTAGTATCATAGGAAGTTATTAGGCTACTGGCTCTGGGGCAATTGCAAGCTAGACAAGTTTGGCTCTTTTCTCTGGGGGTATCACATATCACTCTTGTCCAAGGGGATATGAGTCATAACATAAAAAAGGGGGGACTGGTCCCATACTTTGGTGCAGAGTTTGGCAAACACTTGATGGGGGTGGCAGGGGTCCTTGTCAGTGCCTCCATGTTAAGTAATTATTGGTACGTGTGCACATAGAATTTATTGTTTTTTCTTTTCTTTGCAGATTGCTGAGGTGCAGAAGGCATCATGCAGTGGCTGGAAAAGGGGATCTGAAAGGTGATGCTTTTTGATAGGATGGATGTTCTTGCCACTGGAATGGGGCACAGTGAGGTCTGAGTAATCACCTTATTAAGGCATGTTAGAGCTCTGTGTTCAATTAGTGGGCGCTGATTATTGCGCTGGTATAGGGAGCAAGTAAGGAAGAGGTAGGTAGGGGGGTCCAGGGAAAAACTGTTGGGGACAGTTTATGGGGAGTGTGGGGATCCCACGGGATGAGTAGAGTCACTACATTCAAAGAAGCACAGGAACTTATTAGGCTAAAGCCCTATGGCTCTTGCAAGCCAGTGAAGTTTAACCCTTGCTTTCAGGATCTTGGAACCTCAGGGTGGTTATATTTACTCATCCAGTTGTTTGAACTGTATTTGGGGGAAGGGTCAATGCAGTGTTTGACAGGATGCTGGAGTTTGTTCCTAATGGGTGGTATCTTTGGGGTGATAAATTTGTCCCCTGAGTAGGTAGTGTTAATGTTACATACCAGGTTAAAGTTTTACAGAATAGCACAAGGATCATTTCACTTGTGGTTTGGGTGAATTTTGTAGGTAGGGTTTTAGGAAGCATGGTAGGTAGGTAGGTAGGCGGCTGTGTTGGGGTAATTTTAGAAACTGGGAATGTTGTTACAGGGGAGTTAGAAGGTTTAAAGGAAGCTTGGTTGTAGGATATGGCAGCTGTAGGCCAGGTCTTAATTACTTACTAGTGGTATAGGTAACATAAGGGAAGAGAGCCTTCGAGGGGAAAGGCCAGGGACAAACAGGGGTTAAGAATGGTTAGTAGTTTGAGTGTTCTAGTTAGGAAGGTTGCTAGGAGCTTCTGAGTGGGGAGGCTTGGGTTCTAGTCCAGATTGCCATGTGGTAATGAGTGAATTGGGGGTGTTTATGGCTGGGCACATAGAGTACTTCATTGCTGAGCATAGGCAAGTTTTCAGGAACTAGGTCAAGGGGTGCTGGTTTTCTGCCATTTAGGGTTAGGGCATTAAAGTTGGAGAGTTAGACTATTCCCTTCAGTAATCAGGTTACTGCACTGGGTAGTTTGGTGGGCAAAGGTGATATGCTACAGTTGACAGGGTTGTGGCTATAGGTTGGCATTCCGTTCAGGTTGAGCAATGATTAATGGCTGGAAGGAAGCGGGCTAAAAAGGAATGTATTCTCTCGGAGTGGATGTTCTGGTGGTACAATGGAGTCATAGATAATCCTACTTTATTTAGTTTCATTAGGGTATGTTTCAGGGATGGTATTCAGGATTCTAAGGGCTTTACAGATGATGGGTACACCGAATTATGTTTGGCTTAACCCTTCCCTTTATGGGAAGTAGTTGGTTGAACAATTTTTGGTAGAAGAGAGGGGGAACAGCCTGGTCAGGCTGGTTGGCAGAGAAGAGGGACAGGCTTGCCCTCTTCTGTTCCCCCTCTGGTGTCTGGATGTTCATTTCAAGGAGCTGGGGAAAGGAAAATGAGCAGCTGGAGGATGCTTGCTGAATAGATGAGTAAGCAGAGGTAAGGATGCTGCTTATTTGGTGGAAGGTAATTCAATGAATGGTGTATGAAGTGAGAGGGGACGCTGCTTCATAAGTAAAGTAAGCAAGCAGAGGTGTGGACCCTGCTTGTTGGGCAGGGTGAGTAGGTATGCTGCCCTGGTTAACATTACAAGGATTGTGCTTCATAAGTAAGTAAGCGAGCAGAGGTATGGATGCTACTTACTGGGCAGGGTGAGTAGGTATGCTGCCCTGATAAGCATTAAAGGATGGCACTGCAAAAGTAAAGTAAGGGAGCAGAGTTATGAACGCTGCTTACTGAGCAGGGTGAGTAGGTACGCTGCCCTGATTAACATTACAAGGATGTTATGCTGTGTTTAGAATCAACTGTATTACGGTCAGTTGTAACTAATAAAGTTGGTGAGCAAAGCTATGGTATGGCAGTTTAATAAAGGTCGTCAAAAGTCATTCGGTGTGATGTGTTTATTGAAGGGGACCGAGACAAATGAAGCTTGGCAACAAACCAAGTTGTACCAGGACATCTTCATGAGGAGTTAGATTGATATTAGTGAGTTTGGGAGGTGAAAGGGTTAAGTGGATGCAGGGAGGATTGGGGGAAAATGAGATAAGGTTAAGGAGGGGCTTAAGAGGTTTAGTCAAGTGTAGCTGGGTAAGCTATCACATTTTGGCATGAACTTGCTACCCTCCCCCCATCCCCTTGTTTGTTGGGGGGTTGGGGGGATTGGGGTTTATCAGTGGGGTAGGCGAAGAAGAGGGACAGACTTGCCCTCTTCTGTTCCCCCTCTGGTGTCTGGATGTTCATTTCAAGGAGCTGGGGAAAGGAAAATGAGCAGCTGGAGGACGCTTGCTGAATAGATGAGTAAGCTGAGGTAAGGATGCTGCTTATTTGGTGGAAGGTAATTCAATGAATGGTGTATGAAGTGAGATGGGACGCTGCTTCATAAGCAAAGTAAGCGAGCAGAGGTGTGGACTCTGCTTACTGTGCAGGGTGAGTAGGTATGCTGCCCTGATTAGCATTACAAGGATGGCATTGCATAAGTAAAGTAAGCAAGCAGCGGTATGGACGCTGCTTACTGAGCAGGGTGAGTAGGTACGCTGCCCTGATTAACATTACAAGGATGTTTATGCTGTGCTTAGAATCAACTATATTATGGTCAGTTGTAACTAATAAAGTTGGTGAACAAAGCTATGTTATGGAGGTTTAATAAAGGTTGTCAAATGTCATTCGGTGTGATGTGTTTACTGATGGGGACCGGGACAATGATTATTTATCTGAGGGTGCAAATGCTCGAGTATGAGAATTATTGAGCGATGGAAGGAGTTACTAGAATCTGTAAAGAAGGCACTGCATCTGATAACATTTAAAATCTTAGTTTCCAAGCTGTAATATGTGTGTGTATGTATATGTATGTATAAATATATATAAAGAAACAGATAGATAGATAACTCAAAAGGTTAAAAGGTTATGCAGACAAACCATTCAGTACAAACTGCAAGAAAAATTCAGCCGAGCTAGAGTTTTCACTGTGTGATAACCTAACCTTCTGTAATCATGTAATGGAGGTCCATGAGATATATGCAAGTGACCACTTAAGGCCATCAATTGTTTGAGCTACATGGCTTCTGAAGGCCCATGACTTATTCTTTTTAAGTCTTTATGGATACATTCATGCTGATAAAGCCAAACCCTACTAGCTGTGGACATGTATTAAAGGAGGTGTAACTTATCAGACAGTGAAAACTGTAGCTTAACTGGGGTTTTCTTGCAAAGGTTATATATACATTTATACATATATATATATATATATATATATATATATATATATATATATATATATATATATATATATATATATATATATATATATATATATACACACATATATATCTATATATATATATATATATATATATATATATATATGTATACACACACACACACACACACACAGAAATGCATAACATACATATTCTGGATAACACTATTATTATGGAGTTTATTTAAAACATCTTTTTCTACTTGAATGTTGTTATTATTGTTATACTGTATTGTGCTATATATGTTATACAACATTATATTACATTATTTTACTATGTATGACTAGGTCATGTTATATTTTGTTATGTTACTGATAAAGACTATAAGTCTATCTTTTATACTTATTATTGTCAAATTCTTATAGAGATGACTAAGCAGAGGTAATGAATTTGAAGTTATTTAGATAAACATTATTTACATAAAAAGTACACATTGTACATCCTCTCAAAAATAGTATAAAGACACTAATAGTTGGAAACAGGGATCCAACATATGCCTTAATCCAGAGAAATTATTTCCTTGTGGATAAACTGCTGAAAAAACTATTTCAATATTCAATCTAGACTCAACTCAACCATGTACAAAAAAACAAACAAAAAAAACAAAAACAAAATGAAATGCATCAAATAACAAAGCAAAACAAACAACTAAGGCAATATATTAATAGTTTAGAGTGAGATATCAGTGTAAATAAACTTCTGCAGCATGTTATTAACAGACTGTTACCAAATTTTGGACTCATTTGTTTTGTTTAACAATGACAAAAGAGACATCTCTGATCTGAAAAGAGAGACATTTTACCACTGTTTCAGTTAATATTAACAATGAAGGTATTAATCATGTGGACTAATACCCCATGGCATCCACAGCTACCAATAAATATCAGCTGTCAGTAATTAAATGGCAGGGTACAAACATAATTGGTAAAACAGTGATAGCAGAGAACTTCAATTATCCAAATATTGAATCATCTCATAATATGCACACCCACATTTTCATCAACTTCATTATTAAAAATAACTTGGAACAACAAAAATAGGAATCGTCTTATAGATACTGTACTTTTTAAATTGAAGTTTAACAGTTTAACCTTTTCTCCTGAGAAATTATATTCACTGTAGAATCAGACCATGGCACTGTTATATTTAGTCTTTAACTAAAAAACAACTCACAACCCCTAACAAGTTATACTTTTTTGAATTTCTGAGGGAGTAGTTATGATGGCATTAATGAGCTACCAAGAATTTGTTCTACAGTATTATTTAATTTGAAGGAGGCAAGATATCTGACGTAGCAAATAAATTATTTTACACAATAAATGAATATATAGCTGAATAAATTCTAAGACTTAAATATACTTGGAGATTCAAACGGAAATGTAAGATTAGCAAACTTCATAGTGTATAAGAAAATGTCCTGAATGAACACTAAATTAGATGTATACACCAAAAGGTCTGCAAATAGCTACTGGGTTATCAACAAAAATGAACTATGAAACAAATCAAACCTCTCCATGCCATAGATATTCCCTAGGACTCAAAAAGATTCTTACCACTGTCATAAATTGCCTACCACAGGTAAGTCAATTTATGTAATGGTAAGAAAATGTGATTAAGAAACAGATATGCGCCCCAGTGAGAAAGACCACACTATCACATTCACATTCACACATTCATCTAGCTTCATTCATGCAAATACAGGCACACATACGAGCATCCACACACACATATACCTTATAACATACCTCAGTCCCACATCTTCACAGAACTTACCTGTTTCCATAGTAGAGAATAAATGATCACAGTATTTTGACATTATTTGCTTTTTCCTCCAACAGTGGGAGTTTATATAGCTAGTCAGTTCTCTGAATTACTATGCAGCAAATATTAAGCGCCATTAGCACCTCTGGGGGAGGGACCATGACTAATTAGCATTAACCGCTCCCCAGGACTGCTGCATTGGCATGCATATCCAGCAGTGGGACCATCCTCCATGCTGAGGCTCCCTTTGACCAGAAACCTCAGTGGTAAGGCAGTTTAAGACTCAGAAAGGCTTTTTGCAAGCTAGAAAATAGCCATGTGATGCCAATTAAAGTACTGGTGAATCACAAAGAGACAAGTTAAGAGTTATGCAAAACCTCCCAATGTGTGACAGCCAAGACATCTACATCTTGCATCCTTCTCCTCAGTGTGGATCTTCTGCCATCAGAAGGTGAGCAGAAAATTAATGATTGAATAGGGGATGTGAGTCTCTGTGGTGGTAGCATGGAAGTAGAAAAAAATGTGAATAGTTGAGATATTATTGGAGTCATTGGCAAATGCTATGAAAATCATTATCAATAAAATGGGTACAATGAAAGACATAATAGCAAAAGTGAACTACATTAAAATTTTAAACCCGGACTCTAAAATACCAATTCAATGACTTTTGCTTTTAACTTCCTAGGAAAAAATGAAGCTACACAATCTGGAAAGTGGTGATGTGCTGCAAAAGCTGTGGTGATGTAGAATGGTTATGTATTTAGTGCCAGTATATAAAATGGGAAGCTACTGTTAAAAAAGGAATAATTAGCACAGCATATAAAATATTGCATGATGATTACAAGAAGCAATCAGAGGAGGCTAGAAAGGATTGGGAAGAGAGATTGGGTAAGCAATTCACAAAATAACAATGGGGTTTATATGTACATTTCCCAGATATGCAACAAAGTTTACGAGATTTAGGATCCTTGTTTTGAAGTGTTTACATAGGTATTTTTATACTCCAAGTAGACTCCAGAGAATTTTCCCTCGGATAGGCAGGAAATGTTGGAGGTATGATGGGGAAGAAAGAGGCAATTGGGAACATATTTTCTGGGAGTGTAATGAGTTGGCAGACTATAAAAATTCCTTGCAGACTGTTCTGTAAGAAATACTGGGTGAGCAAACTGGTATGACTAAGAAAATATTTTTTTGAGCTATGATACAGAATCAGAATTGCCTAGACATAGTAAGGCTTTGCTGAGTCTAATTATGATGGCTGACAAAAAACAATTACTAGGAAATGGAAATTAATGTCTAAAGTCTAAACCAACTGTACTAGAAGTAGTGAATATAGTAACAGCAATAAAACTACTTGACTTGGGATCTTTAGAAAAAGGTAGGAGCAAATTACATAGAAAAAAATGGAAACTGTGGGAACAATACATGCAGATGAGGAATGAGGTTTAAAAGAAGGCAGGATTTGAATGAGCCATGTGATGGTTAACCAACATTGACTGGATATATTATAAGTAATGTTTAATGTTTGCGACTAAAATTATGTGAGTATAGTTTGTTTTCATTTATATAAATGTATGATTGCCTGTATCATAAGTGATACTTTAATAAAGATATTTCTTGTTTAATAAAAAAGAGCATGCTCATATCAGTAGAAATGTCAAAGTTATTATTAACGTAATCCTAAGGATAGCATGATTTGACTTCTTAGTATGAAATGTAATTGGTGTGAGGTGTGAAGCATTTAACATAAGTTGATTTGAAACAGGAATATCTACACATGAAAATGGAAGTTTTTTGGGGAAGTTTCTAATCTGCAGTAAAGATAAATGGTTGCTGCACTATTATCAGCTGGTGTTTTTAGAATACTGCTTTTATCTCCCCTTTGGGATCATGCAATAGAGCAAGCACTCTAAGGAATTCACTGTTAAATGATATCCTGATAACAAGAAAGAAAAAATAATTACAACTACCTGAACAATCTATGAAGAGTTAAAGTTAGGATAACATAGTTTGAGCTTTGAGCACATAAAGACAATTGTGGATTTGTCACACATGATTTATTATAACATGGGAAAGTAATTCTTAACAGCAGACGATAGAAGTCATGAGATAAAATGAAGGCTGCAATAACGGTATCCAGGTTTCGAGAAAGTATGAAAAGTGAAGTCATACTTAGAACTGATAAACTAACACCAAAACTTTTTACCAGATAGCTAAATGAATTAATGTACTGACTGGAAATTGATAGAGGACTGTGAACGTGCCTTCTAGAACATGAAGAAAGTGACCACGTCATGTGAAGAGTTTACCCACATTCATCCATCTTTATCCTTTTATGTTGGCATGAAATTCTCTATTTTATGGAAATGTTGCTGTTTCACCATTTGGATTCTAAACTGGTGCAGAGAAAATGAATGCATTTGCTTCATAGTTATTGAATACATTGGAACAGGAATATATCCAAACTGGCAGCGACACATTTAACTTCATATGGGGAGAAGAAAATTTCATCCAATACCCAGAATAAAAAGGATTATAATGGCTGCAGATTTCAGGGTGCTAATAATGATATTCAGTCTATAAAGAAGTTCCAATGATGAATGCATACAGTTTACGATACTGGTCCTTTTACTAAGGCTGTGCTTATATGATACTGAACATAAATGAATAAAGCATCTAGGAAATGCCAGTGGGCTATCATTACACAGTATTAAAACCCTAAAGAACAAGCAAACATGGATCCAGTGGATGGATATTACACATCATGCCTAAAGATCCAATAAACATGGATCCTAGTAGACTGAGTATTATGCATTTATTCTAAGTAACCAACAGGCATGGATCCAGTGGATATGTTCTACTCATCAAGCTTGGGAATCATCAAAGATGGATCCAGTAGACATGTACTACACATTCAGCCTGAGGAACAAGCAAAACATGGATTCAGTAAATGTGCACTACATATTAAGCTTAAGAAACCACCAGTCGTGGATCCTGTAGATGTTAGCTATACACTGACATCAAGTCTTGGAAACCACAAAACATAGACCCACTACATATGTGCAACACATCATGCCTGAGAACTCTACAAATGCGGATGCACTAGATGTACACTACATATTAAGCATGTGGAACAAATAAAAATCTATCCAGTGAATGTCAAGTCTGAGGAACCAACAAACATGGATCCAGTGGGTGTATACTGCACATCAAACATGAGGAAGCAGCGTGCATAAATCCTAGGGATGTGTACTACACATCCAGCCTAAGAAACTAGTATACACATGGATGCAATGCACGTGTGTTATGCAGCTAGAAAAGGCAATACATGGATGCAGTTGGTATGTTTTATATGTCAAGCCTGAACAGTGAACAAACACGGACATAGAGGATGTGTTCTAGACATCCAGGCTGAAAAATCAACCTATATCGACCCAGTTAATGGGCATTACTCATCAAGCCTGTGGAACCAGTAAGCATGGATCCAGTGCATATATATTATACATTTTTCCTGTGAAGCCAGCAAAATATGGAATCAGTGCCTAGGAACCAAAAAAACGTTAGATGGACTAAAACCTGATAAAGAAACTTGTGAACAGCCAAAACAGGAAACAAGGAAGCATTAAGGAGATTTATATACTGTAGGTTGTGTCATATCTTCTAGAGTTTGTACTCAGTATATCTAAGAAAACTACTTCTCTAAGAATTCTGTTAGAGCTTAGGAGTGGAGCTATGAAAAGGAAAGGAGCTGTGAGAAGATTCATTGCAGAAGCACCAATATTTAAATACTATGATCTGAATAAGCCGGACTGCTGCAAATACAAGTCAGAATGGTATAGGAGCTGTGACCCTACAAGAGAAGAGGCCAGATACATATTAGTTAAGAACACTGGCTCCTAGCTCAGAAGGTGGAGTCCATGCTGGGCAGGAACGTGACCCAATGAGTTGCCAGAGCATGGTCTCCATCTAGTCAATGTAGCCATCCTACTTCCTGGCAGTGATATCTCCCACAAGCTATACCAGCTGTCAAAAGGGTGTATCTATCTACATAAAGGATAATCACACCTCAAGGCTGGTCAAACAATATGACATGCTTGAGCTACTCCATGTCCAGCTAACCATAGGGAAAATTTCATTATCATAGTTTTGCTAGCTGCAGGTCCCCTCACCATGAACCAGGAAAGCCGTGCATCATACCTGAAGCTGACAGAATCACTCACCATCCAGCCCATTACCATACTCATGTGTGCTTTTAACTATGCCTCCATTAACTGGTAGGCATTCATGACCACTAACATGCAGGCCCAAAGATTTCTTGACTTTGTAAATTCAAATGTCCTTTAGCAGCTAGTCTATACTCCCACTAGAGAAACAAATCCTAGATCTGGTACTCACAAATATGGGAAATTTCTGCACCCCCCCCCCATATGATGTCCTCACTGGTATGATCAGATCACAAAGTGGTCTTCCTTGAAATAAAGGTAACTCTGGTCTCCCACCCAATGCCCAAATCACTTCTCTATGGTAATTTATCCCTTATTAAGGGATGGTATAACTAGTTTCCAAGCCCCTCAAATCTGGAAGACACAGAAAACTATGCAGAGGTGTACAGAAAACCCCTGTATGACCATTTAAACAACTGCATAGAAATGGCAGTATCAAACTGAAATAAACCCTGGTCAAACTGCAAAAACAAGTGACCCTGGTGCACCCCCGGTATTAATAGCTCATGCAACAAAAGAAAGAAAATCCTGTTGAGAAGAGGGAATGTACATAGCAGAGCAAAAATTCACTCATTATTCTAACCAAGTGACTCAGGGAACTAGCCAAGTCAGTGAAAGCAGACTTTGGGATAAGAATAGCCTCCAAAGCTAAGGATAGCCATAAGGCATTTTTGATTTATGTTTTCAGTCTTTTTTTTTTTACTCAAATGATTTTTATTTTGATGAAACAACACAATAATTTAATACATTCATAATATTGAATAACTATTTACAGTATTTACATTCAGCCTGACAAAAAGGATTCAGATGAAAACATTTGTAGTTAATAAGTTAATATATAAACTATGATAGTGAGGAAGAGTTTGGTTCCATCTGTAGGGTATCAATCAAATTCAAAACTTTCCTCCATGGCATATTAACCAATGGCTTAGGAAAAGTTCTTAACTCTTTAGTTCTTTTCTCTATTAGTATGCATTTCTTCATTGATTAAAGGAATTCCTCCATTGTGGGTGCTACATTAGAGTTCCATCTTCTAGTTATACATTTTCTGGCTATTGCTAACATTATCCACAACAAATACAGGTCATCTTTCTTCATATTATTACTATTAACAACATTCAATAAAATTAAAGACTTTGTCAAAACAAATATATCAGTATAGCTAGCTTGAAGAAATTTGTTAATCTCATTCCAATATGATTTAATATTAGTGCAGTCATAAATATGAGACCAGTAAGCATTATTGGACAGATGACATCTCCAACATAACTTACTGTTTGAAGGATTCATTTCTGAGAGATTCTCAGGTGTCAAAAAGGATCTGTGTAGAAATTTCCAATGAAAAATCCTTCAGAAATGTGAATAAGAAGTTAGTTTACCTGAAAATAAAATGTTTGTTTTATCTTCCATTGATAATGATACTTGAAATCCTTTAGTTAGGTATTGCCAGTAAGAATCTTTAGGAGCTGTCTTATAGACAAAGTGTTATATAGATATGATAATTAATTCTTAACATTGATATTATTATATAGAATTCCAAAAATTCAGTTTATAATTTTTGGTACGGTTTTGAAGGATGTGTTATGTATTATTCTACACAGATCCTTAGATTATGCTGTGACACTCTGAAGAACCAACCAGTGATTAGGGGATAGGACATAGGTTGACAATTTACTTTGTGTGTTCAAAGTTTGTTGGTTTTCAATACATTGCAACCAACAAAATAGGTTACTGTTTTCCTATAAACCAAAAATCTCTATGTGTTTTATCAGGGAAATCCCTTGTAATAGTAAATGGTATTAAAAATCTATGCCACAGTTTTATATCTAGATTTGTGTTAATGGATTTTCTAAACACATCAAAATATTGTTTATTAGTGTTAGTTTAGTTCATTTGTTGTACTATACTGTAAATTTAAACTAAATAGTACCATATCTTATTATCTTTGTCAGTTACCAAAGCATTTTTTGATAAATAATTTTCATTCATTAGTATAATGGAGTATTGTGTTTTTGTAGACTTAGAGAAAGCATATGACAGGGAGCCTAGAGAGGAGTTGTGGTATTGTATGAGGAAGTCAGGAGTATCAAAGAAGTATGTAAGAGTGGTACAGGATTTGTACGAGGGTAGTGTGATAGTGGTGAGGTCTGCAGTGGGAGTGATGGATGCGTTTAAGGTGGTGGTGGGGTTACATCAAGGATCAGCTCTGAGCTCTTTCTTATTTGCAATTGTGATGGACAGGTTGACAGACAAGATCAGACAGGAGTTCCTGTGGACTATGATGTTTGCAGATGACATTGTGATCTGTAGTGAGAGTAGGGAACAGGTGGAGGAGACCCTGGGGAGATGGTGATATGCTCTAGAGAGAAGAGGAATGAAGGTCAGCAGGACTAAGACAGAATATATGTGTGTGAATGAGAGGGAGGATAGAGGAATGGTGAAGATGCAAGGAGTAGAAGTGGCGAAGGTGGATGAGTTTAAATACTTCAGGTCAATAGTTCAGAGTAACGGTGAGTGTGGAAGAAAGGTGAAGAAGAGAGTACAGGCAGGATGGAGTGGATGGAGAAGAGTGTCAGGAGTGATTTGTGACAGATGTGTACCTGTAAGAGTGAAAGGGAAGGTCTACAAGAGGGTAGTGAGACCAGCTATGTTATATGGGTTGGAGACAGTGGCACTGACAAAAAGGCAGGAGTTTGAGCTGGATGTGGCAAAGTTAAAGATGTTAAGATTTGCACTGGGTGTGACAAGGGTGGACAGGATTAGGAATAAGTTTATTAGAGGTTCAGCCCAGGTTGGAAGGTTTGGAGACAAAGCCAGAGAGGCAAGATTACATTGGTTTGGACATGTGCTGAGGAGGGATGCTGAGTATATTGGGAAAAAGATGCTAAGGATGAAGCTACCAGGTAACAGGAAAAGAGGAGGCCTAAGATGAGGTTTATGGATGTGGTGAGAGAGGACATGCAGGTGGTTGGTGTGACAGAGCAAAATGCAGAGGACAGGAAGAAATGGAAACAGGTGATCTGTTGTGGCGACCGCTAATGGGAATAGCTGAAAGAAGATGATGAGTATAATGGAGTGTAACTGTTTCCAATTAGAAGAGTATCTAGGATGTATCCAATTCATTACTATTTTAATTATAGATGCCTTTATATAAGTTTTAATCTCTGGGAATTTTAACCCTCCCCTTGTTTCCATTTTCTGATATGATGAGAATATGCCACTCTATTTCTTTTGGGGTACCATAGGAATTTCATCAGAGTTGAAGTGATTTCTTTAAGGATTTTCTTTCCTGGTATAAGTATAAGGGCTTGTGCTATGTATAATATTTTAGGTAACAAAACTATTTTTATCAGTTGTAACCTATCATCAAATGTTCTAAACAAATTATTCCATTTAATGTTTCTTGTAAAATGTTCCTTTTAATATAGGAGAACCAAAAACAAGGACATAAGCGCTGTCATAGCTGTGCTACTTCATCAGATGTATAACAATATAAAACACATCAAACATTTATATAGTAACTTACTAAGTCACACGACTAAGCTCAATCACTACTAAAAGAGATATGCATTTTAAAAACAAATTTAATAATATAATGTATGATATAAAATAGCTCATATAAAAAGTCTTATGTAAAAATCTTCTATATAAAAAGTTTATATCTCTCCTTAGTTAATATAACTACAAAAACAATATGTTTATATATATATATATATATATATATATATATATATATATGGGTTCATGTCACTACATCGACATGTCATTACATCGACAACTACCACTATGGCACGAAATAATCGAAAACTCAAACCGTCAACAAGTGGAATCACCGACAATGACTTCACCGACAACCCGACAACACTTTTAAATGGAATGCTATCTTGGGCCGAGCACTAACATGGGTCAAGATGGGGGCGTGATTTGTACGTCTACATTACTGGTGTTTCACATTGCCAGGGTTCGAGTGTCGGGTTTTGCGCAAAGTGAATTATCACACCCCCATCCTGACCCATGTTAGTGCTCGGCCTAAGATAGCATTCCATTTAAAAGTGTTGTCGGTGAAGTCAATGTCGGTGATGTCAATGTCGGTGATTCCACTTGTCGACGGTTTGAGTTTTCGATTATTTCGTGCCGTAGTAGTAGTTGTCGATGTAATGACATGTCGATGTAGTGACATGAACCCATATATATATATATATATATATATATATATATATATATATATATAGAGAGAGAGAGAGAGTAGAAGAAGAAGAAGCTGCCAAAAATTTTTTTTATAATCTTATAATCCACTTTGACTTAGTTTGTTCAGTTAAATTATTTACATCTCCTTTTCTAATGTTTTCAAAAATACATGCTATAACCATGAATTTAAAATAGTGTGTTTGATTTGTACTTAAAATGTGTTTAGATAAGGCACTTACAGTACTGCCTTTCTTGGCATGGTAATAATGTTCTCTAATCCTTTTCCTGAGAGTTCTATTTGTTTTCCATATGTAAAATTTAAAACATACTGGACAATAAGCTAAATACACAATGTGAGTTGTATCATAAGTAACATAGGTGTTAAATTTATATTTTCTATGTTGATCTGGATAATTAAATTCACCAGTGCTGTCAATATATTGACAGAAATTACAATGACCACAAGGTGAAGTACATTGTTTGGTAAAGGTTTTGTTATTGTTAGTCTTTGGATTACAAAGATGTTGTTTTATAGATGTCATATTTTTAAAAATAAAACTGGGTTTTTCATCAATTATACAGTAGTTAAAATTTGCCAGTGTTTTTCTATAATATTAATGTATTCTCTAATATCATTTGAATATTGCATACACATTTTAATGCCACTATTTACATTTTTGTGTATATTCATTACATTATCTGTATTATGCCTCTTGCCATAGTAAGGTTTAGCTTTACTGCTTCTTATTTCTTTAATATTTTTAGTACTTTTATTAATTTCTTTTTTATCATGGCCTCTGGCAGTAAATGCTGTTTTCAAGTACTCTGTTTGTTGAACATAATCATTAGATTTGTTGAAGGAGAGTCCTGAGATTTTTTGGAAATTTGTTGTTACTATATCCACTTCACTTAACACTTCCTTAGAGTTGGGTAAGGTAAGTAAGACATCATCAGCAAACATCATTATTTTAGATATATATTGGTCATATATATTTATGCCTCTTATCTTTGAGTTATTATGTATAAAAATGCATGTATTTCTATGGCCAGAGCAAATAGGATAGGGACATGGGATATCCTTGTCTAGTACCTGTAGTGATTTGGATTGCTTTGGAAGAAAAGGACCTAATTTGACATATGCTAGATTATTTTCATAGATTTTTTTTTATAATTTTTATAAAAAAGGGAGGGAAATCAAATAATGGTAAGACTTTAAATAAATAACCCCAATTTAAGGAGTCAAAGGCCTTTTTAATATTTAGACCTATTATCAATTCTTCATAGTTTTCTCTACTGAGGTAATCTTTCAGTGTTAATACTCTTTTAATATTATCCTGTGTATGCCTGTTATGTATGAAACCAGTTTGGTCTTCATTTGTTATTTTAGATATGGGTATTTTCAATCTTGTTGTGTCTTTTGGCTTTTCCCAGTTAGGGGTCGCCACAGCGGAACTCCGGTCTGCTAATGATTGGCAATAGATTTTTATGTGCTGAGTTGCCAGCCCTGATGCACAACCTTCAATGAAGGTACGCCCATTCATGCATGTCTCCACACAGAAGACGCTCTAGCTGAGAATCGAACATGACAACGTCTTACAGTGAGGTGACAACACTACCACAGCACCACCACCGCAGTATAGATTTGACCATAATTGACATAAATAGTTTATAATTATAATTTAACAAAGAAATAGGTTTATATGAGTTGCAATGATTAGGGTCCTTATTCTTTTTTAATATAGGGGAAATTAGAGAATATCTCCAAGAAGGAAGAATATTTGCTAATGTTTGAACTTCAGTAAAAGTTTTATGTAGGAGAGAGATTATAGAAGAAGGGAACAATCTATAAATTTCGATAATTAAGCCATCTATTCCAGGTGCTTTATTAGACTTAATTCCTTTAATCCCATCTATAATTTCCTTTTGAGAAATAGGTTTTTGTAGAGTACATCATTATCTACATGTTTGTAATAATTTGGGGATTTAAGAAAGTCTTTTTCCATAAAATTGTTACTCCTCTGGTCTTATTTTTATAAGAAGATTGAGCAAGTATTGTGTATTCCTTAGCGTCCCACATAAATGTGTCATTTATTTTAAAGTGTGTCTTTTGGAGGAAAAACTACTTGAGCCTTGTTTAGTTTAAGATACCTTAGTAGGTAAGCTGTCTTATATGGGTTGTTTAAGCCATTAGTATTTAAGGATATCAAAGTTAAATCGATATCATAATTCTTTAAAAATAACAAATAATAAAAGAACTTGTATTAATAGAATCCTGTATACATAATACTCTTCCTGAATAGACAACAGAATATCAATTGCTATATTTCTATTTATCTCAATCCAAATAACTTTCCCCATGAAAGATAAAAGTAAAACAATTTTGTCAGGCATTTCAAAACTAAAAAAACAGTTAAATAGCAAATAATTTGCCTATTTCACTCTGATATAAACTTTAATACACCCTATACATGGAATGAGATAAATTCCTAGTCTAGCAAACAAAACTAAATCTGCTAGACTACCTATCCCAACCATCAACCTTTGTTGGTTCGAGCCCATGAAAACAAAGTAAAAAATGGAGAATATATTTTAAATTAAGAGAAAAATAGTAGTGATAAACAACTAATCAGTTACTGATTCCAGTCAGGTTTTAGAGATGAGTTACATACACTATTATTAGAGACATTAAACATTTATACAGTAATTATTCACTAAGGAAGCAAGAGACATATTAGGATATATATATAATCTGAATTTAGTACTTAATAGACTAAGGAAACATTAGCTTTATTAACAATGTAAATGATTACCCAAAATACCTAAGCATGTCATCTGTATTAGTTCTAATAAAAACTTCAAAATGGCAGAACAAATCAAAGAATCATTTAGCATTTGTATTTACTTGCTCTCTGAATAAATGTTATCATGACAAACTCCCATTAAATAAAAACTTCACAAGAATTGGGTGTTAGGACATAGTGATTGTGTGTCATTCCCAGAAGATGTTAACATAGATTCTTAGAAATATTCAATAAGACATATTTGTCCTTAATTAACTCCTAAACTTTTGGAATAGCAGATGTTTAAATGACTGACTAAAATCAATAATAATTAACTGGCATCAGTTAATATGACAACAGTTAGTAAAACACATTATTTATATAAAACTTACTATGAATAACAGGTCTTAAAAGTGAATGACTCAGAGGCAGAATTAAGGAATTAAGATAGAAATAGTTGTAAATATCTACCATAGTAATAGGGTAATACTGAAACTCATAACTTGTTTATGTTATCACAAGTCATAGATATTACTGAGCTCTTTCCATGTCATAAAGTGCTAATATACTAAAAAACATGACTTTATAATAACTGAAAACATGACATCTGAAACATAAATAATATCTAAGGTACAATAAGAAAATTAAAATATTAGATACAAAGTAATTATAGTTCAATTAAAATTATTCACACATATATTTGCTAGGATTTAGTATGGTATTTGAGTATTCTTACAGTTATTACCATTAGTCATAAGCATTTCCTGTAAATGTATAAGCCTATACTAAACACTTGCTAATTGCATAGGGAAGTTATTTGTAAATATCTTTTTATAAAAACTCCAGTATATTCACTAGAAATAGTGACTATAATTAACTGTTTACAAAGAACCAAGCTGTGAGCTTGAGACTATGCAGGTTGGAATGAATCAGTCCCTGAGGATGAGCTAACAGGTCCTGGGAATGATCCAGGATTCACAGGCTGTGAATCAGATGAGGCCATATATTTCTGTATATATTTGATCACAAAATATAGTCACTATTATAAAAGGGAACCATGAATATGTTTGCAGACAGTGTAGCTCATAATTCTTGTAAAAGAAGCCCACTATGCTATATTAACCAATCAGAGACTTGACATTCACAATTAGGCTTGCATATACACATTAGATGTAATCTGATCTGCATACATAGAATGCATGATGTCATGAGCAAAGTAAAAAGAAGTTATGTCTTACCATAACGTTTCATCTGTGTTGTAGATCTTTGTTCATTCATTACAGATAGGGCCTTGGTTCTGTCCTCGGAACTGATACAGCAGTTTCCCAGCTCGTGCAAGCCAAAAACTCTCAGCTAAGAACTTATCCACAATGCCCCTCTCCTAGTTACTCCAGATCGAGTTTGCCCACCCGAGATAAAAGATGTAGTAATAGAAAAAAATAGTAGGAGGCTCTGTCTGAGCAAATACCCTAACCAGGAGTTCCTAAAGTCCACCAGGAGTCCAGGCAGGGGGAAGGAGGGTGGGAAGTAAAGAATGAACAAAGATCTACAACACAGATGAAACTTAATGGTAAGACAACTTCTTTATCTGATGTTGTAAATCTTTGTTTATTCATTACAGATAGGACCGAGTCCCCAGCTACTTGAGTCCTGGGTGGCCCTAAGGAAGGATATTCCTCAGCACCATAGAACCAAAAGATGCTCGTCCCCTGGAGGCCAAATCCAATTTGTAATGAGATATAAAGGTATGAGGTTTTGCCCAAGTGGTTGCTGCGCATATATCATCCATAGAGGCTCTGGAATGAAAAGCTACAGAAGTAGCCATAGATCTGGTAGAATGAGCCTTTATTCTGGAAGGTAAGGGTAGCTTATTCTGTTGGTACATAAAGGTAATGACGTTTCTAAGCCAAGAGGATAAAGTCACTTTGAAAACAGGTTTACCCAATCTAGGTCCTGCAAAGGCCACAAAAATTGGTCTGTTTTCCTGAAAGATTTAGTCTTGTCCAAATAACAATGAAGCTGCTGGTGCACATCAAGGGTGTGCAAAAGGTACTCCACTCTATTAGAATGCCTTGGGAAGAAAACCGGCAGGTCAATAGATTGGTTAATGGAAAAGCCAGAAATGACCTTGGGCAAGAAAGAAGAGTCATTATGAAGGGACACCCTATCCATGTGAAAGATCAATTAAGGACTCTTAACAAGGCCTGCAGCTCAGATACTCTTCTCGCTGAGGTGAGTGCTACTAGAAGTATGGTTTTCCATGACAAAAATTTCAAATCACATGAATCAAAGGGCTCGAAGGGAGAACCTGTGAGAGACCGAAGCACCAGAGTCAAGTTTCAGGGTTCTAAGGCAGGCTTGACTGGAGGTTTAACATGTAATACTCCCTTCAAAACGGTCTTGCATAGGAGATGTGACATAATTGAAGAATTATCAAGACCATTATGAAAATTGGTGATAGCTGCTAAATGTACAATGATTGTTGAAGCTGAGGCTCCTGCATGTAAAATAGTAGTCAGGTATTGTAGGTTCTTTTGAATAGGCCTAGAGAAAGGGTCTAAGTTCTGGTCTTTGTCCCAAATGGAGAACCTAGTCCATTTACTAGAATAAACCTTTCTAGTGGAAGGTTTCTGTGAGGTCAGAATAATTTCACAAACAGGAGATGGGATGTCAGTCATCCTGGCAATCACTGGAAGTGGAGGAACCAAGCTGTGAGCATGAGACTGTGCAGGTTCAAATGAATCAGTCCCTGAGGATGAACTAACAGGTCCTGGGAATGATCCAGGATCCACGGACTGTGAACAGATGAGGCCATAGAAACAGGAATCAGACTTGACGTGGCCAGTAGGGAGCAATAAGGATCACTTTGCTTTTCAACCTCTGAGCTTTCCGGAGAAGTTTCTGGAATGAGGGGAAATGGGGGAAAGGCATACAGAAGAACCGGGGGCCAATCATGCATTAGAGCATTCCTCGGTGGTTCCCCCTGAGGGGGGATCAAGGCAAAATAGCTTCTGCATTTGTAGTTTAGAGGGAAAGCAAACAGGTCGCAGCAAGGCTTATCTCAATGTTGGAAGATCCGATCTCCTATTACAGGATTGAGGGACCACTCATGAGGCATCAGGATGTTCCTGCTCAGATTGTCTGCATTAGGTTGGAACTCCCAGGAATGTGCATTGCTATAAGAAAGTGATTGGAAGCTATCGCCCACTGATAAATCCTCATGGCTTCCCAACACAAGGGGAATGATCTGGTTCTGCCTTGTTTGTTGATATACCAGATGACTGACATGTTGTCTGACTGAATTGCAATGGTCCCCGAGGGTAGGGATGCATGGAATGCTTGCAATGCTAAGGGAACTGTCCTCAGTACCAGGACATTTATGTGCAAGTTGGCCTCGATGGGGGTCCAGGTGCCTTGGACAGTCTTTCCCTGGAAATGCCCCCTATCCTAAGAGTGAATCATCCGTGGTCACCGTGGCCATAGGTTGGGGAAAACAGAATGGTCGACACCAAAGATTCATTTGTGCCTTCATCCACCATAGCATTTCTTTCTTGCAATGGTTTGTAAGTCGTGTATCACGTGGTTGAGTGGGTGGGTTAACAACGACCATTGTGCGGAAAGGAGCCACTGCAGGATTCTCATGTGTAGTCTTTCCAGTGGTGCTAACATAATGACAGCTGCCATGGAGCCCAAAAGTTGCAGTACAAGACATGCTGGTATATATGTGTGAGGAAGAAGGTCTTGGATTTGGTGTCTTATTTTCAAAAGCCTTTGAGGAGGGAGAGAAGCTTGACAGGATGTTGTGTCAAAGACTGCTCCAATAAATCCCAGTGTCTTCATTGGGGACATCTGAGATTTCCCTTTGTTGATTGTAATCCCCAAGCAGAGTAAGACCTTGAGTGTAAGAGAGGCTGCAGACTAAGAGATTCCTGGTTGGAGTGGTAAGGAGCCAGTCATCTAGATAGGGAAACACCTGGAATCCTTGTAGTCGACGATGAGCTACCACAACTGCCATACATTTGGTGAACACTCAGGGGGCTATTGAGAGACTGAATGGCAATGCCCTGAACTGGTAGTGATTGGCTCCCAGCTGGAAGTGGAGAAACCTCCGGGAGCAATGATCCATCTTTATGTGATAGTATGCATCCTGGATGTCTATAGAGCACATCCAATTGTCCCTCCTTAGGAATGGAAGAATGGACTGTATTGTGACCATCTGGAATTTTTGAGGTTTGATAAATTTGTTCAGTAGGCTGAAATCCAGGATTAGTCTCCTGTCCCCTGTCTTTTTTGGCACTAAAAGTAAAACCTGGATCCTGTCTGGTGGGACTGGTTGAATTACTCTTTTTCTTAGCAGCTTTTCTATTTCTAAGGCTGCTAATTCCCTCTGATTGGGTGGAACATCAGGGATTCGTTTGATGGGTCTGGGAGTTAAATAGAATGGTATTTGGCAGCCTCTGGATATTATTGTCTGCACCCAAACATCGGTAGTAATAAGATGCCAGGCTGGTAGATGCAGAGAAAAAGGACTCCTGACTGCTTCCAGAGGAAAGCAATCGGGCCACTGCTCAGGAGCGCTGGTAGGGTCTGCTGAAGAAAGAATATCTGGCACCCTGGTTACGTGGATCCCCTCTACCCCAAAAGGGGCGTCTTCCATATGAGTTGCCCCCTCTGCCTCGGGGGGATTATTTACGAGTGTCATGAAAGGATCCTTGGGATTTCTTGAACCACATCTTTCCTCTCTTCTGGTTCCTCGAGTAGGATCTCTGGGGGTTGGAAAAGTGTATGCCCACAGCAGACAAGGTCTTTCCATTTTCTCACCACATGCAAGTGTGTCTCATACCTTGGGTCCATAAAGTGCAAATTCGTCAACAGGTGCATTGTTGAAGGAAGATTTAAAGGGGTCTGTGAAGTCACACAACTGCATCCAAGCATTACGTCTCATGACAACACCAGATGCGGCAGCTCGAGCTGCCCCCTTGGTGGTGTGAGATATCAAATGCATTGCGGAGTTTGAGATGGATTCAAGGGTAGCTAGCTGTGATGCAACAGTGTCACGCACCTCATCAGGCAGTACCCCCACCAAAGAGGAAGACATTTCAGAAATTAGGTCTCTTTGGAGGCAAGTAAAGTGTGCCAGATAGTTCAGCAACCAAATGGCGAAGGTCACTGAAGCATAGGTCTGCTTCCCTAGTCTGCCCGTGGTTCAGGACTCCCTGTTTGGAGGATGGACAATGGAACTATCTTCTGCCAGTTCCCTCTTGGTGGCCACCGCCATGACCATAGAATCAACTGTCAACTGCTTGGACCAGTGGGATTGGTCTTCAGGTGTAGATAAAATTTTGTCTGGCCTCCAGGGGACAGGTTCTACATTGTCCAGGGCCTTCCAGGCATGCTGCACAATTAGTTTAACAAGGCCATCTGCTGGTGGGGTCATGCAGGACGTAGATGGCTGGGCACAGAAGGCTTGCAGGAACACCAATTCCTCAGAAGAAGGGTTAGAGGACTTCCATTTCACATGCAGTTTGAGGATTTTGAGAATGTCTCTGAATGAAATGTCATCTGGGGGAGAACATGAGGACCCTCCCCCCTCATCACAATCAGGGCCTTCTGTGATAGATTCCTCTGGGGAATCAAGGTGCTTCCTCTTGCACCATTTCTTCCGGGGTGGCTCTCCAGTGGGATCTTCTGAGGAGGACTCCAGAGAAGGGGTTCCCTTCAATGGGGGCTCCTGTAACTCCCGTGCCTGGAGACCCAACATAGCAGGTTGGGAGAGGTGCATGCTAGGAGAAGTTTTTGATACTGATGTCATTGGTGCTGACTGTGAGCCTTCGGAATGAAGGACCCTTTCCATCACCTGTACTGCAGGCCCACTCAAGGAGAGATGGGAGCCTGGAACCGGGAGGGGCAACCTCTGAACTGGGGTCACACCCCACCCCGAATAGCCCACCCCCAGTTGAGGGGTTCTGAGAGAACTGGAAGCCATTGGAACCATGGGCATAGATGGTGCCAGCAAGAAAATAGGTGCTGGACTAGGTACCAAGGTACGGATGGTCCAAGCACTGCTCCAAGAAAGCATCGGCTCCATCGGAGCCGATGGAGTTAATGAAGCCAATGGAGCAGCAAGGGTGGTCAGTGTCGACAAGGGAAATAAAGCTGTTGGAGCCAAGACAGTATGTACCAAAGCGGACATTGGTACCGAGATCAGGGTGGATGCTGGAGGAGGATAAACAGGGGAAGATGTGGTAAAAGATTCTAAGCCATGAGGGAAGGAAGGTCTAGCTGGAATGGGCAATCCCCTAGCTGCCAGAAGCTGGTCCACAACCCACACTAAGTCTAGTTCAGAAAAATTCCTAGTGGATCTAAAGGAGGCTGCTGAAGGGGAATCAGGTCTTTCTAGAAAGGGGCTAAATCTCTGCCCCAAATAAGGGTCATAAGTTGGAGAATATCTTGTCATTGGCAGGTATTCAAGTTTTGGAGCTGATAGAGCTGAAGAAACTGTTGGCATAAGTTGGAGAATATCTTGTCCTTGGCAGGTATTCGAGTTTTGGAGCCGATGGAGCTGAAGAAACTGTTGGTACCATGGTCGGGGATAGTGCCAAGGCATGTACAGTCATCGTAGCTTTTGTGGGAACCAAGGATGGCACCAAAGTCAGTGGTGCCGTGGTTGGAACCAAAATAGGTGTGAATATCATAGTCGGCGCCAAGGGAGAGGACATAGAGCCTGGTGCAGAAGAGGTCTGCACAGAGGGCCTCGGCAAAACATGGAGCTGACTCGGTTCCATAACTGATGGAGATGCAGGAACCAAGTGACTCAGTTTTTCCTTATATTTTTGGTCTTAGGAGGGGGTGAGACCCCCGACCCAGATAGAGCCTCCAAGAAAGGTGTCTTGAGTAAACCTTTTAAAATAAGTTTATTCTTATGTTCTGCTAGTGTCTGATTACTAAAACTAGCACAAATGTCACAGTCAGCTTTAATATGATCCACACCCAAACAGTAGACACAACAGATGTGTATTTGAGTTAGGCATCTTACGTCCACACTTGTCACACTGTTTAAATCCCAACTTAGCTTTGTCTGACATGGTAAGGTAACAATGCTATCCTATAGAAAAAATAAGGGAGAAAATACCAGTGATGTTATTTTAAAGAATATCCCTAGTAAAAAGGGAAGGCCTGTCAAAGACAGGAGAGAGGTACAGTACCAAAAAAGGTAGAAAATGTAATTACCAAGGAAAAGGGTAGGAAATAGGCTTAAGTTATAGGTGACAGTTGGAAAAGGCTAACTTGACTAAAAATTTTGTAATTTTGAAGAAAAACTGTCATAAAATTAGCAATTGTCTACTTAGCTTTGAGAGAGATGGCTAACACGTCTGACTAGGAACACAGCAAACGAAATCTTGAGTAACTAGGAGAGCGGCATTGTGGGTAAGTTCTTAGCTGAGAGTTTTTGGCTTGCGCAAGCTGGGAAATGGCGTATCAGTTCTGAGGACAGAACTGAGGTCCTATCTGTAATGAATGAACAAAGATTTACAACATCAGATGAAAGCTTCACTTCTTAAATTTCAAACTGACATTTTCCCGCCCAGCACACTACACAGTACAGTTTCCTGACCTCACTTTAACTGTATCACAATGTCTGCTTATTTGCAGTAAAAAATGTAAAGTTCAACTGTCAGATACTTCCAATCAGTAAATTAACATTCAGTACACAAGAAATCACCTTTGGACATCACAAACCATACAACACAAATAAAAAAAAAAACTGTTTCATACAGCCTTTCCCATAACTAAACTCTATATAACCTGCAAATTTAGAACATCCAAATCAGTCATTTAAAAGCATTCTAAAAAACAAAAGAACACACCTCTCCCATTACATAAAAACTTTCAGATCCCAGCTAAAGCTTCTAATTAATAGGCAGAACAGTCCATAAATTTGTGTCATCATTCTTATTTTAAATACAAAGTCATTTTCTGAAGCAAGCACTTACCAGGAACACACAGGAAACATAACTTGTAACCATTTAAAAACCTTGTGCCATAAAACATACAAGTATATAACTGTCAGAGAGACCCGATTTATGTCAAAAGCCAGCAAACAGCTTATTGTTCACACAGGTACCAATATTTATTATGAGACAATCGGAAGTTATAAATATTAAAGAAACTAGTTAATATATACTAAATCATAGATATGCCCTGTTATCCCATGTGTCCAAAACAGTTTTGATAAATTAATCTAAGCAGTGACTATGCCTGTGTAATAACTCAGAAGAGCATTTAGCAGGGCAAAGGGCTATATATTATTTGAAATAAAGCATGTCATCTTAAGGTCATAAAATCAAACATAGCTTACTGTTCCATTATATCACTCAATAAATCATTAATATTATACTAATATACTAAAAGCATAAACAGTTATTTAATTTGTATATGAACAAAAAAGTATAGAAATGAAAAAAGCAAAAAGACAGAAAAACAATAAGAAAAATATTGTCATGACATACCTTACTTGAAGATTTAGCAAGTATAAAACAAATTAAAGTCCAGTTGCAGTAGATGTTTTGAGAGATTTAGTGGGAACAGCAATCTTTGACTCAGTTTTTTGTTTTTTCTTTTTAACATCAGTCCAAGAAGATTTATCAGTAACTTTTTTCAGATGCCCATTCCATATCTTCAGGTAAGGAAATGATGTTATTGTTTTTAATAAAGGCAGTGGCTTCCTCTAAGGCATTAAATGATCTCATTTCATTCTGATATAGGATTTTTATACCATCAGGAAAGTGGTGCTGCGGTAGCGTTGTCACCTCACAATAAGATGTTGTCCTGTTCGATTCTCAGCTAAAGTGTCTTCTATGTGGAAACATGCATGAATGGGCGTACCTTCACTGAAAGTTGTACATCAGGGCTGGCACTCGGAATGTAAAAACTACTGCCAATCATTAGCAGACCAGAGTTCCGCTGTGGCGACCCCTAACCGGGAAAAGCCGAAAGATACAACAACATACCATCAGGAAAGACAAGCTGAGTTTTGATGTTATTCTGCTTTAATAGTTTTATTAACGGCCAAGCTTTTTACCTCTGTTCCAAAACCCTAGTAGAATAGTCATTGTCAAACTGAATTGGGTTTTGATTACATTTTAATGGACTTTTCCTTCAGGCAGATTTTAGGACCAACTCCTTGTCTAAATAAGATAGAAACTTTATGACTATTGATCTGGGAGGAGTAGAGGAGGATGTTAACATGGGCTTTCCTAAAGCACTTATAAGCCCTTTCAATACCAAAGGACAGACCCTCCTTTAAATCTAAAATCTCTGGAATCCAGGTATTCAGGAAAGAAATGATATCTTCTCCTTCAGCTTTTCCAGGGATGTCAAAAATCTTTATATTTATCCTTCTCTCCCTGTTTTCCAGGTCATCCACTTTATTGAGAAGCCAAGTGTTTTGTTTGATGAGGAAAGCTTTTTGGCTTTCTTCTTCCTTCAGTCTTCCATTAAGATCATTCAGGGATGCTTCTAAGTGTGTTATTCTGGATTGATGCTGCTGTATAAGTTCCTTGAGAGAATCTGTTTGTTTCTAACAGTTTTCCTTGGGGTTTTGTAAATTTTCCTGAAAATCATCCATTTTTAGTGAGAGTTCTTGTAGACCAGATGTCATAAGCTGCATTTCTTTTCTTAAAGCCATGTCAGAATGAGAAGTCTTCAAAGTGCTCATCTCCACAACTGATATATTCTCCTTTATAATTTGACAGGAAAAAACTTTCCTAAGTTCACCAAAATTACTAATAATATAGTTTATACCTTCATCTATCAATTCTAAGTATTTTTACTAAAATAAAACAAGCTATGTCCTGTTTTTTATACTAGTTTTGTGGAGCTTTGAAAAACTGCTGCTATCAGATGACCATCTTGGCTCCACCCCATCTATGTCTTCAGTCTTAACAGCAGCACCCAACAATGTGCGGAATTAATTGTTGATGGAATAAGCTATGGTCAGCAAGAAGATATATCAAATTTGCTGGCTGACAAATTCGGCTCAGATTTCACCACTCATCACCCCCAGTTTTTCTGCAAGAAATACCCACCACCATTTCACCACCAATTATCACCAAAGAACAGACTGCTACTGCGCTATCTAAAGCTAAAATCATGACTTCAGTGGGGCCTGATGGTATACCAGATTGCCTCTTAAACAGCTTATATTAGGACTTATCATGCCCATTACAATCTCTGTTTAACCTCAACCAGGACTGGCTTTGTCCCAAGAGAGTGGAGGACAGTAACAGTCATCTCTCTCTGGATTTACTGATCTGGGAAATTACTGACCCATATGTTTGACTAGTCTTATATGTTAGGCCATAGAAGGAATAATCATGCACCTGATAAATAATGACATAGGAAATCTCCAATCACTGTATCCAATCCAATTCATGTTTATCAATGGCAGGTCATGCCTACTGAATCTGGTGGATTTCTTTGAGAAAGCCATTAAGGCCATCGATGAGGGTAAAACAGTACAGACCACCTACCTCAATGTGGCCAAGGCATGGGACACAATTCCCCACTCAGGCATTATAAATAAACTCACAAAACTGTGCATAAAGCCTTACATCATGAGATGCATAATCATATGGCTCATGGACAGGGTACATGTGGTTAAAGTGGATGAATCCAGATCCAGCAAGAGACCACTTACTAGTGGAGTACCACAGGGCTCAGTGCTTGTACCATTCCTGATTGGAATTTACCTCTCTGAAGTCAAGGCTAATGTGGAAGGCCTCTGGATGACAAAGTTTGCCAATGATTGCAAGCTGGGGGCAATAACTGAATCACTCAGTGATGTAGATATCCTTCAGGAGCATCTAGATAAGACAAATGGTTTCTGCCAGAATCATGGCCTAAAACTGAATGTGAAAAAATGCATTATCATACCCTTTGGGAAGTCAAAATCCCCTGCAAATTACATAATCAATTGTACACCGCTAAGAGTAGACTCAGAGGTGAGAGGTCTAGGTACACAGATAGATAATAACCTGAACTCTGACCACCATGTGTCCACAGTAACTATATGGCACAACTTATAATTAAAGATATGGCATCCAGATCCAAGGAAATTATATTCCCACTCTACTTGATCCTCATTATACCAATAATCAAGTACAATGTGCCATTTGGCATTTATTTGACTAGACATTCACAGCAGCTGGAGGAACCTTAGAGGTTTCTCACAAAGAAAATACAAGGTGTAAACAACACGTCCTATGCAGATAGATAAAAAAACCCTATCCCTTTTACTCTGTCTCTCACTGACTATTAAAGGGTGACCTATGTCTTACCTACAAGACACTTACAAATCCAGCCCTGGTGGAGCTGCTACACATCTGCAATTCAAATAGCATGGGGTCAACTGATCTAAGGATCTAAACTTAGTCAACGATTCAAACAAAACATTCTGGAGAGACAGATATGTGTCTCAGATATTACCCCTTCTTTGGAACAGGTTGGAACAGATTTCATATTCACATTAAGCAAAATCCTTCCCTATCCCTCTTCAAATGCAGTTTGGATAAATAGATGGGGAACTGCAAATTCACACCTGGAGTAGTGCCTGTGTCCCTTATGGACAGTGGCAATCTATAAGATACTCAAGGCGCAGGCAAAAATCCATGCCATCCTCTTGCCTCTAAGGGTCATATATTGGGTAAAATGGGGTTATATTGGCTAGGCTTGTAAGGGCTTTTAATACATTAGACTAGTAATCTGCTATGAACCTATGAACTTGTACCAGCAGAGCTATGCTTAAAAAAACATGGCCCATAGAAAAGTACTGCATCTGATGGCACTTCCACATCTACCTGTTAACCCCAAGTTTACAGATTTTGAGAATAAGGTGGTACTAGAAGCCATCCATCTCCATGGGTGACAGCCCTGCCTGACCATGCCTGGGCTGAAACTGTCAGCAATGTTAATGCTGTGGATGGTCAGAATTGAAATCTTAGCATTGTATGTTTCAGTGCCAAGGATATGATCTGTGTTACCACCAACAAAGCAGATGCCATGGCACAGGAATGTGGGGCAACAGATGGTGGGGCATCAATCAAACCATCTTTTAGAGCCATAAAAGTGCCTGGCCTTGCTTAAAGGCACTTCTGCCTCCACAGATTCCTACAGTGCAGTGCTGTATGCTGGGACAGAGCAGAACAGGTTACAGAGAGTTTAAACTGAAGATGCTTCAGGTATGTAGTCCTAATTCATTGCTTCAACAGCTGCAAGTTTTGCTTACCTCATAGTCACTCAAAAGTTATTATATTTGTCTGAGTTATTTGTCCAAGTACATCAGGGATCCAACAAGCATTGCCATCTACACAAGTTATGTGTTAGAGTATTAGTTTTTATAATGTTTATAGTTTTAAAGATATCAATTTGATGTATAGTTGAGGAGCTGGGTCATATTTAAATGGGATATTTTTCACTTTGATGTATTCAAAGGTGATTCTTTATCTTACACCAGTACTATGGAACTGCCTCCATCTGATGAAGGATCTGTAGTCTCTCATAATGAAGATGAGGTGAGCTTACTTAATCAGGGGACACATCATGTTTGTTTGATACAGGGAGTGTGACCACCAAATCCACTACACAAGTCATAGGTAGAGTCTGTCTGCCTGTGGATATCTAGGATACACAAACATCTTAGACAGGGCAGGACAGGTTAACGGGGACACTATAGACCAGTGAATTGTGTTGGCCTCCAGTAGACAGATATATGAGTCTGACGCTGGCACTTATGGGCATGAAGGCCCACATGAGGGTGCTGGGATGTTGGTAATGGTGGTTGCTGGAGATATGGTTACCATCTTCCCTCTGAGGATGGTATCAGTGACCGCAGCCCAACATATATATGTACAGGGTCATTGTGGAGGCACAGGATAGTTCCACCATAGCCATGGCAGAAATAGTGTGGGTAATCCAGACTGTGCATGCTGACCAATGGAAGTGCTTATCCCATATGTGCAATAACTTGGATAGACTGCATCAAATATGGGAACATACACTGTCTTCACTAGGTCATCTGGCAGACGGGGGCAGTCATCTTACAGCCAGTGCAACTATTGACAGAGCCAGCCCTCCTAGGTTGGAGTGTGTATGGGAAGCTGAATCCCCTCTCATGCATGCTCTGGACCTGGCCAGTAGGCTGAGCTACAATACTGAACCAGCTGCTGAGTCTGTGTCCATTCAGACACACACACATACACACACACACACACACACACACACACACACACACACACACACACACACACACACACACACACACACACATACATACACACACACACACACACAGTCAGTCATACCACCACCACAGCCCCCAGAAAATCACACACACACACAAACACACACTGTCATACCACCACCATAGCCCCAGAACATCACACACACACACACACACACACACACACACACACACACACACACACACACACACACACACACACACACACACACACACACACACACACACACACACACATCCAATTTTGCAAGCTCTTCTCAACATTACTCCCCCCCCCCCCCACACACACACACACTGGTTCTGACACTTTCCATAAAAACACTTTTCTTTTGTTACACCTCAGCACTCTTGCTCATGCACTTTCCTTTGGAAGACGTTCTCTTCTGTCCTCTCTTGTCCACCTGTGCAAATGATGATAACTGTGCCTTGTCCTTTGTACATTGTTTCTTAGGTTGCCTAAGACTACTGCAGTGTGACCAACTTATACATGGGTGAGCACAGCCAGGTGATTTTGTATTTATCATTTTTACTATAGTGTATCTATTTAATTATTTTATAGGTATGTTGTAAAGTTAGGTGTAATCTGATGCCTCTTTGCTAGTGTGATGGCATGCTGTGCCCACCTTCACCTGGTGTGATTACCCCTTGCTGTTGGCTCCTCCTCGGACTCCTCATCTGCCTCAGCTTCTCCTGCACTTTGTGGTGGGAATGTCTGGCACTGTAAGAGGCCACTCTGCTGTAAATAATTCTTAACTATAATATAGTGTAACATTACACATATGGTCTGTGTTTTGCACATGTACTGCAGGGCACAACTGGATGACTGCAGAAAGCAAAAGTGTGTTCCTTCAGCAGCCCTCATTCTGTATAATATTTCCGGTTTGCAATAGTGAATGGGTGTACCCCGGTCATTCTGATTGGGTGGATTTCTGATGGCTGTCATGAGTTAGGATTCAAGGGCATATCTGGAACAGATGGCAAGATGCCCATGTTGAAATTCACTCTTGCAAACCATTGATACAGGTATGTTGGAATTATGAAAATTGCCTTGGTAGCCTGCACACACATTGTGGATGATACCCTGTCTATCACAGACTGCTCGGAGGTTGATGGAGTGATACCTATTGCCGTTCACGTACCTCATTCCAAATTCACCAGGTGAGGCCTTTATTTTAATGGGGGTACAGTTTATGGGAAATGGGCTATATCATAGAACTCCACCATGAGGTTGGCTCTCTCCTTTGATGTACGTGGAAACCACATATGCTCTTAGTACAAGAAAAGAAGTGGTAAGAAATTCCTCTTGTTCCTGCACAAGAAAAACCTCTAAAAATATCAAAAAAAAAAAAACTGCAGCACCAAGAAAATGAATGAATAATGTACTGTGTATGATTTTACTGTGTTTTCATTAAGGCAGTACCAAATCCATAACATACAGTTTCAGATACTACATAGCCTTCATCAATCATATGCTCTAAATGCTGTAGCATAGCATTGAGAAACTGAAGAAGTATTCTTGAGACAGATGACTGAGACATTCCTCATGTGGCCTCACTGTCTTACTGAAAGGTTCCTCTAGCTAATATATATAGAGTCACAAAAGCTGGGATGGGTGTTGCATGACTCCTATGAGTATGAAAATGAGGCTGACACATGTCCATTGTTTGTTTTTTGGTGTTCTTGTTTATATGGTATCAGACTGCTATGTTGGTGTCATGAAGGGCATGAAATATTAAGCATGTTCAGATGACCTTGTGTCTCCAGGGGTGACGATATGCACTGTTGGGCAAAGCAGCTGCAATTCAAATCTCCTACAGATACACATTTACAATTGCTGCAGCAAATCCCAGCATATCTGCATGATGTTCTCCTTCTGAACATGGGCATATGGCTAAGTTCAAATCTAAAGTGAAAGTAGTGTCACTGCATAAGATTTAGATTTTCTGAATTGCTCTAACATTTTGTTTGTCCTCATTATCATGTATGGAGTTTCATTATATAGTCATTAGTATAGGTTCATTGGTTCATAGGTTCATAGATGTTTACTAGGCTAATGACCACAAGGGCCTTTTTAAACCTAGCCATGCATTCCAAATCTCTGACAAGTTCTGCTACCCTTGATAAGTGTAAGCAGGGACTTGGGAGATGAAACATTTACAAGCAAGGGCCTGTGAGATGAACCATTTACAAGATGCCTGTATCGATTAGAGACATAGGTGCCAAACCAGGGATGAATTTCCTGTTCCCCATCCAATTTTCTAAGTTATGCTTGTATTGGGTTAGGGAGGACCTCTGCTTTGCATGGTTGGGGAGCCTGTTCCAGAGAAGGTGTAGTCTCTGCCATACATACATATTTCTCTAGCAGGTCCTATTTATATCACAGGCACTGTTTAAGTCTTTAGAATTGGTAAATCTGGTGCCATTTGTTTTGCTGTTATGCAGGAGGACCATCAGAGTGGCGACTGACAATGCCTTGTATGCCAGGTATAGATTTCCCTTTAACAGCCTGTAGGAGACAGAACACAGGGACAGGGCCTTGATGTGGACTGCATAGGACATGTCACTTATGCCCTGTATTATTTCACTGAGGAACCTCTTTTGATTATAGGTTCATAGGTTCATAGGTTTATACTAGGCTATCTGCCCTAAGGCATTTATAAGCCTATTGTGCCCATAGTTGTTTGTGCCTCTGTCCAGCAGTGACACAGAGATGATGAACAGAGCCAGAAGTGCTCTGCCTCACATGGACCAGGATTTAGCATGTCTTATTTATATCCGTGCTAAGGTTTAAGTTGCTTGCTCTAGTGGTAGATTTGGATCTAGATTTGGATTTTTTGAGAAATGGGGCATTGGGTTTGATAAGTGAAGTTCATGATCAGGTGGGCAATGTAGAAGGTCTTTCTAACCACTTTAGCAATGGGATATACCTAGTTACGTACATACTAAGGGGGGCGTTGTACTCAATGATAGGTCTAATGAATGTTGAATACAGTGGAACAATAACTTCCTTGGACCTAAATGCCATACATTTTTTTATAAGTTGCACATCATAGAATGATTTCCTCACCACTGTAGACATGTGATGGTCAAAGACTTTATTACTGTCTGTATGTGTTCTCAAGTCCCTGACTACTGGGTCAAGTCTTAGGGTTGTGTTCTCAATACGATATTTACCAGGGGTGGATGACTTCCTGAAAGATACTATTATACATTTCTTGCCATTTAGTTTTAGTACATAGCTCTGATATCAGCTATTTGTCTGTGACATCCCTTCCTGTAGAACATTTGTGTCAGTGGGGGATTCATCGACAGCTACTAATTTGCAATCATCTGCAAATTTAGTCAGCCAGAGACCACTGGCATTAGCCTTGACTTCAGAGAAGTAAATTCCAAAAATGAGCAGTCCCAGGACTGATCCCTGAGGGACTCCACTTGTGATTGGCCTCTTTGTAGAGGTGGACTGCTCAATTCTAACTTCCTGGGTCCTGTCTGTGAGTCTGATGGCTATCCACCTAGTGACATAAGGGTTTGTACCTAATCTCTTGTATTTACCAACAATACTCAAGTGAAATATTGTGTTAAATGCCTTGGCCAGGTCAAGGCAGGCAATATAAACAATTTTGCCCTCATCCATTGCTTTGGTGACCTCCTCAAAGAAGTCCACCATGTTGAGCAGGCATATAACATGGCCAACCGCATTAATTTGCCTGGCTACTCGTGACACAAATTTGCTTAGTGGGATGCAGCAAAGTTTTCTGAATCTGTCCTGTTGTTTTATGCATAAATAAATGACACTTTAATTCATTCTTATACTGTAAAAGTGAACTATAACTGTAGTTTTATGTACTGCATATTTTCTCCTAGAGAACAAGTAAAAATATGCATGATTGTTGAGAAATGAATGTAAATATATCTACAGTAGGAATGTTCTTAAATTTAAATAAGGCAACAACTTGAAAGCCAAGACTAAGGTTGTATCTTCTCCATATTAATAGAACACACCACTAGTTCATCTCTTTTCACACACGCATACATTCCTTATAAAATGTACCCCTTCTAGTAGGCCGCTCCTCCTTTGGCTGTGAAGAAGTTAAATAAATTATCAACAAATGAAAACTATAATGTTTATCAATTCGCATGCAGATTCTACCATTCATACATTCACACTTCCCTTGGCAAGGAACATCAATGACAGTTTAACTGTGATCAAGTGGGAACATTGGTCAGCTACATTTACATATAGCACAGCTTCTCCCTTATAGAGAGTTTTTGTGCACACTTCTCATATTGGTAATGAAAGTGAAATTCATAATGGCCATAGTGATGTATCTCAGCTTGCTACTCTCAGATGTGTACCCAGCCCAAACAGTGATTATGGAATTGCCTTTTGCTTTAATGAGCCATACCCCAGAAAGACAGAGACTTATTGAGTATGCGTCTGACATTTTTTGACAAAAAAGAATAAAACAGTGTTCACAGTAATGCATTTCAAAGTATTGCTCTCAGAGATATACACTTATGTTTGGCAGACTAGATAAGTGACTGGCAGTGATCATGTAATTGCACTTTGCTTTTGCAATCAGCCTGCCTCCCTAACTTTCTCTGTATACCACTAATGTTTGATTATAAGGAAATGAGCAGTTGATTTCATCTTATGCAACGCATGTAAAGTATTAATACAGAACTGCTCAGCCTACTCCCCTAAAACATAATTACTTTCTGTGTACACCTCTCCTGTCTGGCTATCAATAAAGGGAAATAAACAATGACTACATCATTGCATTTTAGCTTGCTGCTCTCAAAAATACACTAAATCTCAACAAGCCACATTGATGACCATGTTGCATTGATTATTCAATTGCTCTTTGCTTTCTCATACTGCCTGTCTCCTCTCCCAAAGATAACCAATTTCTTTATATACTTCTAATGTCTGAGTATGACGAAATTAAAATAAATAATGGTCACACAAATGTATCTTCGTTTCTTGTTCTCAGACACAGGTAGACTGCTCAAACAAGCTACACCAATTATTGTTTTAAAGTGATCATATAATTGCTCTTTGGTTTCACATATAGCCTATACCTCACTCTCAAAGACAGCCATTTTCTTTGCATTCTTCTAATTTCTGATTGTTAAGAATGTGAATGACATAATACTCACAGTAATATGTTCAATGTATTGCTCTCTGTTGGCTAAACTGTACCTCTGACCAGCCATTTGAATGGTCATGAAGAGTATGCATGTAACTTCTTATTCCTTGCACACATTGCCTACCATTCCAATAGATAGCCATTTTGATCAACTCTGAGATATAGAGAGTTTGAGATATAGAGAGATAAAGCCCTGAATATGACTAAGATGACCCACATTCAAATAGTGGTTCAGGCACTGAATGCTCTGAATAGGGAAAGGTGGAAATGAATGATTGATGTTTACTTGTTTATGCAAGTGACGGCTTATACAGTTACAGTTGTCAAAAATTCATGGGGTGTGGGCTTGGAGATGCTAAACTACTGAGAGGATGCATACATTGGGGGGGGCATAGGATGCCCCTGCAGAGACAGAGCTGCACATAGACACTAGAGATGAAGATATGGGCCATACACAAATGACCTTATTGTCTAGATGACAGTCAGATCACACAGTCTGCCAAGCTACCAATATGACAGTATCCTGGCAAGCTCTCACACTCATTTGGAAACACCCAAGATAGGGGAATGAATGGGCTGGGCATATGGTGGGAGTTTCAAAGGGTTGCAGGCATGGTAGAAAACACCACTAAGAAAAAGGAAAAGAAAATTAAAAAAATAATTATCTCAATAATATATTTCAACTTGTTGTTTATAGACATATACTGCCTTGTCAAACACAAGCCATACTAATGAATGCTAAGTGGCCATCAGGTAGCTGCACTTTGTTTTCCTAGTTGAATTTTCTCCAAGACAATCACTTTCTATGTACATGTTTGATAATGATGATCCAACAGAGGAAATAATGGCCTTAGAAATTTGTTTCAACTTGCTTCTTCAGATAGGTATGGTATCCTCAACATGCCATATCAATGATAATTTACCTGTAATGATGTAATTGCCCTGTACTTTCCGCCCTCAAAACCCACTTGTGTGAAAACATCTGATGTTTGATTCTGAAGAAGATAAAGTCCTAACTCATTGTCCTGCTTCTCTCCACTTTGTGTTTGTCAATAATGTTGTCTGCTAATTGCTTTACTGCAGGGGAACACAGATTTTTTATTAACCAAATCAAACATGAACTCCTTATGTATGTACTGTTATAAGCTATTTAAAGCATTTGTTAGACATACTTTTATTTCTGTTCCAGTAACTAAGTCTATGCCTATATGGTTGGGACTTGTCTTTATAAGCGGTTTCCCAGTAAAGTCTCTCTAGCACTATTTCTCTCTATATTTTTATTATGGGGCACTGACCATCTCTGCAATAGTTATGGTGTTTCTTTTTTATAGAACTAGTTCCTTTGCCACATAACTTGCATTTTTTGTCTCTTCTGTCATCCTGCTCACTTGGCTCTTCCTACCAATTTTCTTTTTGGCACATTTAGGTTCATAGGTGTGCACTAGGCTAATGACCCTGGAGCCTTTACAAGCCTAGCCCACAGGATTACCCTGGCATCATGCCACCTGACCTTAGTTCCCAGTGTTTCTGTCAAGTAGAGCCACTGGAGTGATCCCCGGGGTGAATTTTTTATTTCCCATCCACTCATCAAGATTTCTCTTGAAGAGGGCCATTGAGGTGCTCTGTTTGACATGTATGGGAAGTCTATTCCATAGCATGGGCAGTCTCTGGGTTATGAACCTGTCCATCCAGCATGTTTTGTTGATCGTGGTAATGAGGTTGAGGTTTCTGGAGTGTGTGGTACAGAGGGATTGGGATTTCTTTAGATGTAGCATTTCTAACAGAGGTGGGTCAGACATGGCTTTGTAAGTCAAGCAGAGATTGCCTCTAAGTAGGCAATATGAGACAGAGAATAGTTGGAGTTTTTTGAGTCTGTCCATATAAGACAAGTGTTTATGGCCTAGAATCCTCTTCGTGAGGTACTTTTGCAGCCTCTCCAGTTGTTGCAGGTGTCTAGAGAGATGCATGTCAAATAGGGCATTGTACTCAATGATTGGCCTAATGAGGGAAGAGTAGAGGGAGACAATGACCTCTTTCTTCCTGGATGCAAAACCCTTAGAAATGGGATGTGCCACATAAAAGGACTTTCTGACCACAGTGCCAATGTCGTGGTTGAAAGAGAGGTTGCTGTCAACCTGTGTTCCCAGATCACTTATAGCACCTTCTGTATTCAGTGGACTACTATCAGTGTAGTAATTCATGGGAACTGGGTTTTTCCCAAAGGGGATGATGACACATGTTTTGGCATTGAGCTTAAGGCCATGGTCCTAACACCAGTCGTTGGTCTCAGTGAGGCCTTTCTGTAGGATGTCAACATCACTTGGGGAGTTAATAATAGCTCCCAACTTGCAATCATCTGTGAACTTTGTCAGCCAGAGTCCCTTCATGTTGGCCTGTACTCCAGACAAGTAGATACCAAACAGGAGAGGACCCAGGACAGAATCCTGTGGGAGTCCACTCTTGACTGGTCAGCAGCCTGACTTGGAGTCAACTACTTTCACACTGTGGGTTCTATCTGTGAGCCAGTTTGCAACCCACCTTGTAATATAGGGGTTGATGCCTAGCTTACTGAGTTTTTATGATTCCTGAGTGGGGAATGGTATCAAAGGCCTTGGCCAGATCAAGGTAGGCTGTGTGATCCACCTTGCCTTCATCCACAGCTCTGGTGACTGACTCAAAGAAGTTGACCTAGTTAAGTAGGCATGATCTACCCTTCACAAAACCAAGCTGTGTGGGATCCAGAGTTTGGAGATTCCGTATATCCTTGTTTATTAGGTCCATGATGATGCATTCCATAGCTTTGCATATCAGACTTGTTAGGCTAATGGGGTGATAGTTCCCAGGGTCTGTAGTCACTCCTCCTTTGTGGAGAGGGATGACTGCAGCAGTGCGCCATTCAGTAGGGACAAAGCCTGAGGTGAGACTGTGATTGAACAGGGCACACAGGTGAGGTGCCAGTTCACTCTGTAGTTCATGTAGAACACAGCCAGGGATATTGCCAGGTCCCATAGAAGCTGTATTCTTGGCCTTGGACAGTGCTGTTTTAACCTGTACAGCAGTAATATTGGGTGCCTGGCAATCTACTGTTAATGTGATAGGTCCTTTGGGAGGGGAGAGAGGGGTAAAGTTGGCACTGAATCTGTCAGCCAGTATATTGACAATATCTGTTGGCTCAGTATAGGAGGTAGCATTGTGCAATAGCTCAGAGCAAATCTGGGTATTGCCATGGAAATTCTTTACATAACTATTGAAGGCCTTGTGATTGTCTTTACTATCTGCTGCAATTCTGTTTTCATAGCTAACTTTAGAGGATTTGATGAGGGATCTCAACTTTTTGCTGAGGCTGATAAGAGAGTTTTTCCAGTCTCAACTTATTCCACATCAGTTTCCTCCTTCTGTTGTAAAGTTTGTTTATGGCAGGGGACCACCAGATTGGCTTCCTATTTTTGGAGAAGAGCGTTTTGGTTCTATTGGGTATGGCGAGATCCATGCATTTGTGTACGTGTTCGTACAGTGCATTGGTGTATGATTCAGTGGTTATGCAACTATCCATTTGCATGGGTGCCGTGAAGTTAGCCACCTCTGTTTTTATGAGCCCAATGTTAGCTTTGGAGAAGTTTTTCATGGTGATTATCTCACTTAAAGAAGATGGCTTTGTGTTTCTCCAGCTTCTTACTTGCATAGATTCTTTCTGGTAATGATCTACTGTCTTGCAAGGAGGACATGTGCTCCATTCACCTTGGCTCTGCTCAGGGTCTCTGTGCTCCCTTACCCTACCCATGTTTCACACTCACTCCACCTCCTCCATATTTATTAATCCACACAACTCCTCTTTGCATTTACAATATACAATACCACTCCTTAACATCACCACCAAGACACCTCCTTGCATCTCTGTTTTGCTATTTTGATTGCCATGTCCCTCTTGCCAATAGCTTTGGAACTGATATACCCATTCATCTTAAAACCATCTACCTCCTCAATATTTAACTTAATCCACATACTTCATATCGCCCCCTCTCCCTCTCATTAATCATTACCTGTGACACAACCTATTACTTCTTTATTTTCTTTATACCACTGACCAACGCTAACACATACATTTAATAATCTTAAATTATAACACTTCTCTTATCAAACTTCATGTATATATGCCAACTGCAAATGTCTTCTCCTCTTTCTCTCACTCTCATTTCACATAATTCTGTCTTTCACACTTCTAACATGCCAGGCATATATTTATTCATATACTAATATTATAGTCTAGAATATCTGCAGTAATCTAATAAAAACTTTCCAGTCTACTACTAAATTTACTTAGGTGACCAACAATGACCCATACTTGTCCCCTTACCCTTTAACATTTCCATTAATGACATCCACTCCTCCATAAAACAAGTTACCATCATCCAGCATATCCAGAATCTACTTTCATCTACTCAGACAAAAACCTTACTGACCTACAACAACAAACCCAGGAGTATTTCTGTGCTTTAGAAACCTGGCTCAAAAACTCTCAACTTCTTTTAAACCATAAAAAAAAATCAAACACATTTTAGTCACCCAAAACAACTTTCACATCTAAAACCACTGTTTAATATAACCTCAACCAACAATACTAATATTCAAATGGTCACCCATATCAGCTACTAGAAGTTATTATGGATGGCCAGCTTAAATTTGACCACCATAGTAAGGAAGCAATGAAAAATCTCACTTAAAACCAGGAAGTTTGTACAGGGCTAATCTGATCCTGATGGTTTCAGCTAGGAAAACTATTGCCACAACCCATCTATATCACACTCACCTCGATGTCACTCCACTACTCCAATGGTGTAGGAGACAGAGTAAAGGGATACAGACTTTAGATTATCCCCAGGAGGCAAGTTACTCCTCATGATATACAAATTAATCACCACTGCAGACTCCTTGGGTGCAACTTATGCTGCTAAACTTTGCAATTCCATTCCAGTAACCATGAAACACATTCACCATCTCCAGACTTTTAAAAAACAGTTTAAACAATAACTCTTGGCTATTGTCTTGTTCAGCTCCAGGATAACTGATACAAGCATAACTCATACCCTAAAGCTACTTGAATGTAAATCTACATCACTTTTCCCATTGTTTGATCATAGCTTATTCCTTTACTCACAGCCCCTACATCCTAATCCCTACTCTTTGCCACCTTTGTCCTTTCTACTATATCTCCCTTCTTCTCTAATTTTCCTAACATATCTTTAGCCATTAACTCCATATTTGTAATACTCTCACTCCTTTCCTATTGTCCTTTCATTCTATGTCTGACTTAAGATTCTTACCAAATGTTGTACTTACCTTAGTACTACATCTCTTTCTCCCTTTCATTTCCTTCCTACTGTAATTATTCTATAATTTCCCCTTCATCCCTCCTCCTCAGTATCTTTCTTTAATTTCACACATGCCAAAAGATGTATTTATACTGTTTATGTTTCCCCCCAAAAGTATGCATTTCTTGATATACCAGTTCTATTCACACATTTATACCAGTTGACTTGTTAAGTAATTTGTATTTTTCATGTATTATTCATAAATGTTATTACTTTCAATGAAGTCTCTATTTGAGTGGAGCTTTTCATAAAAGAGTATGTAACTATTCTCTCATGTGTGCTGTACAATTTATATAACTTAAAAATGCAAATAACCCGAGTGTATATCTTCTATTGGAAAACTGTTTTTACCTGTCATTCGTTTGAATGTTATATCCCTGTATATAACTGTACACTGTTTCTTTTTAATAGAAATGTATAAGTATTATTGTTTTTTTTTTGGAGCTTTTCTCCTCGGGTCTCCACTGAAAATGGGCTTTAGCTTAGATGGACCAACCTGGTTAACAAATGTCAAATAAATGAATAAATAAAACTTTCTCCTTGGGTCTCTGCTGAAAAGGGGCAAATTGCTAGCTCACTTGGAACTCCCCAGTAAACAAAAGCAATACATAATGTTGCCAGTAATTTAATTTACTTGTGCTGCGGTAGCATTGTCACCTCACAGTAAGACACTGTCCGGTTCGATTCTCAGCTAGAGCGTCTTCTGCATGGAGACATGCGTGAATGGGTGTACCTTCATTGAAGGTTGTGCATCAGGGCTGGCAACTCGGCATGTAGAAATCAACTGCCAATCATTAGCGGACCGGAGTTCCGCTGTGGCGATCCCTAACCGGGAAAAGCCGAAAGACACAACAACAACAACAACCCTTATACACATGCACTGCTCCCAAACACATACTATCAGTCATTGACAGGGTTAAAGTAATCCCCTTTTTTCAAACAGTTTCTTTCACCATATTCCACCTTAAGAATTACAGTGCTCTGACTGTTTGAAATGCATAGGTTCATAAGCTCATGCATTCCTACTAGGTATATGGCTAATGAGACCACTGAGAACTCAGCCACATCACCCCACACTGGTGTGAGACTAGCAATGTCCTCATTAAATAGATTTTTCCCAGATATCTCAGATGTTTATTTATGATCACCCATTTCAGTTATTAAGATTGGTTTTAAAGATTACTAGGGAAGTACAATGCTTTATATGTAGGGGCAACCTATTCTAGAAATTAAGAATATATTGGGTTAGGGACCGGTCTTGTCATCTTGTGCTGTTCATAGCATAGCTGAGGTCTACGTCTCTAGAATGTGTGCTTTCTTAACTACTGCTTTTATTTATGTAAAGGAGTTCAAACAGTACTGTGCTATTCATAGCATGGAAAACTAAGGAGAGATTACTTATCAGGAGTCTGTAAAACACAGAGTAGAGGAACAGGGCTTTTATTCTACTAAGGTATTTAGGGGTACTGCGACCTGAGATCTTATTGATGAGGAAATATTGCGGTCTCTTAAGTCACTTTAGGTGCTTAATAATGTACATGCTGTAAAGGGTATGATATTCAAATATGGACATAAAACTATAGACTTGGACTATAACTGCACTATAATATAGTGTCAGTGGCACAGTAGGCAGCATACTTTGGTGCAGAATGTTGTAGGTTCTATTCCTACATTAGGCAGATGAATTGCTGACATTACAGTGCAGCATAAGTGGGTGATGCACTCCTGAGATGTTAAACCAGGGTCCCATCTGTTTGAGCTGGTTGTAGCTCAGCTGTATGCCAAAGATCCCACAGCACCTATCAACAAGAGTAGGTAAGTTTCTTTGATGTTGTATAAATATCAGCTCAGGGCTTTCTGAAAAGAGGCCACTAACAGTAACCTTGTCAACAAAAGATAAATAAAAATAAAACTTCTTTGGACTTTGAACAGATGTATTGAAGGATGTGTAAGACTGCAGGATTTTCTAAGCACTACAGAGACATGGTGGTCAAAGGAGAATCTGTTATCAACATAATCACCCAAGTTCCAGACGAGTCAACATAAGTACCTGACTTTCAGATGAATGCATGATATTCAAGTGGAATATTATCTATCTATCTAGCTATCTGTTTATTTAATTATTTATTTATTTACTTACTTACATTTAAGTGGGTAGTGTCCGACTGGGCAAGAAGCCCATTTTCAGCGGAGACCCAGGAAGAAACTCTCCAGAACTGTGCAATCAGTTAATATTTACAAACCAAATTTAATAAAGTTAAATAAGATAGAACAAATAATCATAAAAACACAAAAAATTGGCAGTAATTAAAACAGATGAAAACATAGTTACATATGGGAGCAATAGCTATTAAGACACACATTAATAATAATATAGAAGTGTACAAGCTCTAGCAGAGAAAGAGCTTTGTCCATCTAAAAAAAGGAAAACAACAAGGGTTTATAAGCACTAGTTGCTTAAATGAGAAAAGTGGCACGAGAGAAAGAGGGATGTGAAATAATAGGAAAAGCCAACTAGCCAGGAGCATTACAGGGGCACAGCCATTTGCTATTGAGATAAACTCTTAGGATTTTTTTAAATGAGGATAAGCTGGGGTTGTTTTGGATGTGCTGAGGAAGAGCAGTGGTAGTGATGAAAGTTTTATAAAGAGAACCTGTTTTATTTCAAGGCATTGAAGTCAAAGCCATGATTACCTCAGCAAACATTAATTTGCTCCAGCACTTACTGTAGAATTTAGCTACAAGAATGGAATCTGAGACAACAACCATCACCAACCTGGTTAGCCATAGTGTCTTGATATCAACTATCTTATCAGATGCCAGAGAAGTATATATTAGTGGAGAAAGGACACATGACAGAGTCTCATGGTACACTTTTGGTGGTATTTGTGTCGGTAGAGGAAATAACTTAATGGTGTGTGTTCTGTCAGATAGTCATTTACCTATCCAGCAAACTATGCATGGGCTAATATTGAGTTTTGAGAATTTGCCAATAATCCTAGTGTGAGAAAGTGTGTTTTAAGAACTTGGCAAGTTCTTGGTACACAGTGTCAACTACATGCTCTTTATTGATGTCCTCAGTAACCCATTTAAAGAGCTCATCTAGGTTGTGTAAGCATGACCTGCCTTTTACAGCGCTTATTCATTCAGCTGTAGTATGTCCCCTAACCTTGCAACTAATACCAGAGAGAATCCCAGGCCTGGGATTCTAAGGGTCGGTAGAGGAGCTGTTTTATGCAAGACACCACAACAGCTATTTCCCACACATTAAAAATGTAACCACTGGAGACTCTCAGGTTGAAGGGTTAATGGAGTGGTTTTGCTAGATGGAACTTAATGCTTAGACATCCAGAGATATGAAAGTAGTATTTTTAACTTCTGAAAATACCAAAAGGACTTGGGTCAAAGTGTTTTGGAGAGAGCAGACATGAGAGAAAATGGGGGCAAAGATAGTATGTGTAAGGAAAAACTGAAGAGTATTTGTCTGCAAGAATATTATCGATGTCCTTAAAGTTCAGTGAAGGAAATACTATTAAAAGTGCCACTAACATTCTGTACAGTAAGTACAGAATTGTCTGTTACATCAGAGCTTACTGACATAGCTGAAGAAGGCATTGTGGTTATCTTTTGAATTAGCTGCAACCCTAAACTCATATTCAGCTATGAATTTCTTTGGTAATTTGGAGGCACTTACCATTTAAAATCCCTTTTATAACAATAAAGTGGGCATATTTTAGTGACAGCTATAACTTTTTATACTGTTTATTGGTATGACATCCCCACCATATAGGATTAGTTCAAGACTAGCGGTTATACATATGTCAGACTGGCACAGATGCCTCAATACTTCTAACTAAGGAGGAATAACATTCAGAGAACAGGCAGCAGCAACTTTAGGGACAACGTTTGCCTGGGAGTTGTATCATTTGTAATTATCAATAAGATTGGAGGAGTTATTAGGGGCCACAGAACAGACTGTCAGGAAGAAGGTCACAGTAAAATGGTTAGATTGGACTACGGGGGGGGGTAACAAGTGGGGTGATGTAATTGTGAGAGATATTTGTGAGGATAAGCTCAAGAAGATTAACACCTTTCATGGACATTCAACAGGTCATTCAAATATTTGAGTTTACAATGTCCAGAAACTCTGGGTACATATATTGATAGTATGTATTTGTCAGTATGTGTTTGGAGAGATGCAGTCACTATAAAAAACACATTTGGAATAATAGTCGACTGTTCTAATTGGTTAATGTATTCTGCATACTCTGGTTAGGTCATATATGGGATTCTACAATTAGCTGTAATGTGATAATTACTTTTATTGACTGTAACTAGAATTTTGTTCAATTCCAGATTCATATTACGCAGAAGGCTGAAGGCGTCACATTCAGAGGTAACTTTGTTTCAGATTTTGACATTAAACATTACTACTAGAATCCAGACTGGAATTCATTATATAACAAAGAAAGAATTATTGCAGTAAGAAAAGTTTTAGCCATCATGCAAAATCTGAGCACTGAAAGGTGCCGGCCATCCCTGTTGACCAATTCATCCCATGTACACACTGGATCCCAACAAGTTTCTTTCTATTACTGATCAAAGAGACTGACATAATTACCAGAAAGGTATATATTAACTTTTTGATCACATGCACAGCACTCCCCTCTCCTAGTCATTGAAAAAATGTATTGCTGTTGTTGGCATGCATTTTTATCCACACATACAGTAATGTCCTGACAATATTCATTTTTACCAACATACTTGGAAGAAAAAAATATCTACAAAGGCTGGAGTATCTCTTGACACTAACATCTCCACGTAAGCACTGAGACTGGTTGTTCTGACCTATCAGTGTTTTAAGTATTTACATTACATAATAATAGAACATGGACTGGCAAGTCATATTCTGTTATTATCCTTGGAGGAAGTAAAAATCCATGATAATAAATAACTTAACCGTTCACTTCTAATGTCTACTATTCATTCATTATAATGAGAAGCTGTAGATAAATTACTTCAGTAATGCAATTTATTGACTGATGAAAAAATCATGCATAAAGTGTACTGTGGGTGGGAAACAGTTTTTCAAACTGCATTTCTACCCGTTCTAAAATAAAGAAAAGTATATGTTAAACCAAGTTATCATGCCACCTTCTGTTCTGACCATTGTCAATGGTGCCATGATAATCCATCACCCATTATTAAGGTGTTAATGAACAGGAAACTCTGTCATCCTTTGTTTCCGGGATAGGGTTCCACTCCTAAAGGTTCTACCAGCTATAAGTGTGACCTTGCTAGAGGACGCAAGGGCTGATGGGAAGACTCTTGATTCTAATCATGTAGTCATGTTAAAGCAGTTCTTAGTAGGGATGACGCTTTCCTGGCACCTTCTTGTCCAGCTTGCTGTATGTGTCTGTGTTGGTGTTCTGCTAGATTACTACTTCTGGGTCTCATCTTCACCTGAGGGTGCTAAAACTAGCCTTTTCCCTTATTTCTGACCACCACTCAATTGCAGATATAGAATCAATCCCAGCCAGTTAGAAAGCCTCTATAGTAAGAATGCTTTTTGTGTCCACACATAGAACTTCCCTATTTGAGGTTTTCAACTTTATGTTTGACAGGCATGCCTTGACTGCAGTAGCATCATAGGTTCATAGGATGATACTAGGCTATTGGCCTGGAGGCCATTATAAGCTTAGTCAAGAATTTCACCCATGTTCCCACAAAGTCAGCACCTGTTTTCCCTGTCCAGCAGGGACACAGGAGGGATCCCAGGAGTATATTTTCTGTTTCCCATCCAGTCACCCAGGTTCCTCTTAAAGAGGGCTGGTGAGGTACTCTGCTTGACATGAAAAGGAAGTCTATTCCACAGATGGAGGAGTCATTGGGACACAAATCTATCCCACCAACAAGGTCTATTAATGTCACATAACAATGGCCTTATGGTGTAGAAATTATGTTAGTGGGAATTGAGAGGACTGGGAAGATATTCCTCAGTCCAGACAGCAGGTTGCTTTTTTGGTGAAGGGTTCTGTCACAAGAACAACTTGCTCAGGGTTAGACAGACTACTGATTATCTCACACTGCACAGGGAGTAGATCGATCTGTAATTCTCTTCGACACTAGTGGGAGGAATTTGTCTGTCACAGTTAGTGTTTTATGTGTTGGATCTGCATACAGTCTAATCTGCTCTGTTTAGGACTTTTTGTTGGTTTTCTTTCTTGTTTGTTTAGTTTACATTTATTTACTGGATAGGTAGATTGGTTTCAAATACGTTGTTAGCTTTGACCCTGGAAAGATATTATAGGAAGATAAAATAAAAAACAAAAAGATTAAAAGTGGAGGAATTCAAGTACACATGCAAATTTGAATACATCTGAATGCATATATGTATTTGATGAAGTAGCTACATGATATTTTTTTTGATTAAAGAATTCAGACATACAAGTAGACAGTATTATAATTAACATGGAAGAATAGACACTGTTGGATTTTGGCAGAAAATGAATGATTGCTGATAGACAGTAAGACATGAAAATCACATATACTAAGAGACTGACTGATAAAACTTTGTTGAAAACCAGAGATAATGTTTTAGATATGAAAAATAAATGACAAGTATAATAGCATTATAAGACACTCTAGAATTTGAGAGATGGGGGAAATTAAATCACGTGCATTGTTTACAGCATTATTATTAATGAAACTATTACAACTATTAGTATTGGTTTAAGTAGTAAACTGGGATTAGAGGGACCACTTGCCAGAAATTAGCTAAAATCATGAAAACAGAATGCATGAATACTGGCATGCACAAACCTTCGTAAGACAGGAATTTTGTTTACTTCTGGAAGAGCTGCAGGTGGTTTTATTATGGATACATGATGAAAGGTGATTCCAGTTTGCTATTGCTGGTTTGATGCTGCTCATGTTCGTCCAGGCCTCTCTTGAGGATTTTGACTGCCATGGCCTTTTGATTTGATGATGCTACATTTAAAACAACCTCACTTGTTCATAACCACAGAATCAGGCCTCCTGTTTAGGTCTTTCAGTATTTAGCCTTCCTGCTGGCCATTTTGTGATTTTCTGGTTCTTTCCACACAGATGATTTTATTAGCTGAACTTCAATAGAATAATAGGAACCAAGAAGCAGAGTCCTTGATGCTGTTTATAATAGGTATGTTTCCAGTGTATCAGCTGATGTTGAAGAGGAACCTCCTAAGTGAATCAGGCATATCGTGTCTCTCTGCCCCCATTAGATGTACAGTTTCTCCAGTGAATATTTGACCTCGGGTTTTTCCCATAAGACACGGAAGTTTAAACCTTTATATTGCTGATATTAATGGAGGCTTCACATTTCCACTGCTACTCTTGATTTGTAACAGATGTAGATTAGCGGGAGTGTGGCACAGTTGTGGATATAAGGATGAACCTGTTTATTTCATGCATTAAATCATAATGTTCATCATTGCTGATGATGTGTCATTTTACAGAGGGTTCCTGTTTCTACACATTTGCCTGCTATTGCCACATGCCATCTTTTTACTTGTTATTTTATTCTAACATATGATTATGTTCCATCATACCCTACTGTGCTTATATCCATTAACAGCACTTGTATGCAAAATATTTATGCTTCCATACCTTTTGAACATGAATGGTCAAGGGAGAATCAATCATCTCTTCCTCTTTTTTGGCCAGCCGGATAGCACTTGCTATTTTGAGGTCAGTGAAGCACCTACCTCATCATTATCTAAAATCTTTTGCTGTTGCTTAGTAATGGACCAGTTTGTCAGAGGTATAAGTATTTACTGAATCTAGAGGCTGCCTTCATATCTCAGACATCAGTCAATAAGAACCACAATCACATGCTCACAATATATTCTTACAACAGGTTACACTGCGGTAAGTAAGGCGACGTTCCCTAAGTCTCTTAGGAAAAGTGGAATGTAATACCCACTGGCACACTATACACTTCAATAACCATTACACACGCCTAATAGGGTCATGTTGGTGCAAACTGTAAGCCATTAAGGACTGCTGTGTCTGTAACTAGCCATGTAATGGTTTCTTAATTGGTGACACTATTATTAGGCACCCTGACAGTACCCATAGCAGCCTGAATAAGAACAAGATGAAGGTTAGTTGTCTTTCGAATGCCAACATCTGGGACTGTCAGATCCCTTCTTCCTGACAAATATGATTATAACATGGAAGTGTCTTATGTTGGGATGAATGATCTTAAGTGCTCCACCCTGAGGGACTCATTGAAGACTATAATGGATCTTGCTATCTGTGTGTCCTAAGCAAGAAAGGCAGTAGCCTTATGTGGAATTGTGTCATCACTCAGAATGATAGTGATATTTAAAAACAAGATAATTGGCTTTAATAATTGGTTGCATAGCTGGTGTCATTCTAGGGCCATCCAGCATGTTTTTTCATGGGAAGAGATGGTTGGCACTCCTACCTGCTTTGACTAGGATTGTCACAACATATGATACTGGGGCATTCACATTCTAGCTAAAGCCTTTGCTACCGCATAGTGTCTTTTAAGTAGCATCCATCATGTGAGCATTCCAATTAAGTAAACTCTAACTTGGAACACATTGAGATGGCTTTGATTACTGTCAAGAATCTTGAAACAGAAATGGTCAGACATGAGGCCCTCCTGCAACTTGAGCATATGTACAGTTATTGAGATGTGGTTGCAATGTAGGGAAAGCACTCCCTTTTATACTTGGGTATGTGCCAATCATGCCTTCAGACCCACTGGCAGTTGGAGGGGAATATAAGTATTTTGTCAAGGATCTCATTATTTCTCATCTAATTCCTCCTGACCCACACTTTGAACCCTTAGAAGTCTAAGTTACCACAGATAAGTTTTATTATCACTTCACACATAGCTATAGATCACTTTTCATGTTCTTGCTGGCCATGATAGCTATCTTAATGCCATAACCAAAATCTCCATTAACACAAATACATTTCTACTGGGTAACTTAAATTATCTGTCAAGAAATTATTTGAACTAATCCACTAATCATAAGCATGCCTACTGGCATATCTTTTAACTTCTTACAGCAAAAAATCTGGACAAAGACATAAATAAAAGTGGGACAAAAATATGAACATTTTTAAAATATTGCTCTTACAAACTTAGAAAGTTGATAGAATAACATGTTTTGCATTTGCACGAGTTTTCTGAAGGGTATGAAGTCTGAAACTCAAATGTCTGTCATTATTTTTTACCTTCGGTCTTTAATGATTTGCCACAAATTTGTCAGAATACCACAATTTTATGAAAAACAGACCAAAACTATGAGGCAAAATCTGTACAGTTGAGAGGTATGCCTACTGGTTCTTTGATTTTATAAATGCTTATTCCCTTGAGCATAATACTCACCCTTCCTAATAGATTCTTAAAACATCCTTGACTTTCTTCTTGCAAACATGGCCTCTTTAAGTACTCTTCCTGCATATCATCTTTTGTTGTGAATTAAGATCATAAATCAATGGCCTTCACCTTTAAAACTTGTACTTCTTCAAATACCTCTGAGTTCAAGGACTTCTCCAATGTTAAACTTCTTCAGTTCCTAGACGGACTAAGAAACATCTGCTTCAGTCTTCCATTGATAGACACCCTCATGGTGGGCTATTAATGCCAGTAAAGAAGAAACTCCCCAATGCATCTAACAGGCTGTATTTAATCAATTGAAGAGAAGACTTAAAAAAGGCAAAGAGCTTAAGGGTACCATAAGCTAAATATATAATTAAACTGCCAACTCAACCAAAATAACTATAAATTATTTAGTTGTGGCATGAAGTTAAGAATTAACACCATGCAATGCCCAAAATATGTGCGCAATAATACTACCCATGCAAAACCCAAGGAAACAGATAATATCCTAAATGACAAATTCAATGCAAATTTTGCACCACCCACATTTATAAATGCTCCTTTGGTTCCTCAGTCCCAGCTACAATAAGAATTCTCTTTGAATAAGTCCAGCTGTCTGTTTGAAAAGCATAAAAACCCATCCCATTGGCCCTGATAACATGCTAGATTACCTAATTATTAGTAATAAATATGACTTACTGGTGCTGTAATCCTATATAAGGGTTTACATCCTGCCTTTGATAATGTTCTACATGCAGATATTAGTGACACAATTGTTAAAACAGGGTGCAGGTGCCTAGGCTGTGATACATTTTGCTTGGTACATTTGCTTAGCAACACATGGCTGAAGTGACATTCCACTACAGGAGAAATATGGCTGTTGTGAATTCCCTGTGGGCAAAGGGAAGAATTTACTGCCACCCCCCACAACTTCAATGATCAATTGCATATGGGGAAAATAATGTCCATGGCTCCCAAGGCAACATGAGACAGCATGCATTATGACAGACACCAACAGCCAGTGGGCATGTCAGTGACAGTAAAAATGCAATGCACAATGGGCATTCCCTTTATAATTGGTATGTGAGGTCCACCACCCCCTTCACACTGTCTAGGGAACATTACCAAAAATGCATACTACAGCATACATGTGATTACAGTAATATGCAGGATTTCCTCCATGTTGTAGCACACTTCTACATGTTGTAGTTCCACAAGTACATACTGTACACTGAGCACAACACTCATTACCTTTTCTGCCCCCCAATGTTATTAAAGCTGTAGATATGGTAGTGCATGCTTCTTTTTTCCACAGGGAATTCACAACAGCCATATTTCTCTGTAGCTGAATGTCACTTCAGCTATGTGTCCCCAAATCAAATGTATCAGAGGAAAATATCTTGTTGCCAAGGCACCTGAACCTATTAAAATGGCAACAAATCCATATGTTGCTCATTGGATAGTAAACTGGTTGACTGACAGAACCTGTGTAGGAAGAACTGCTGGTGCTTTTTCAGTGTGAAACGATGTTACCACTGGAGTCCCTTAGGACTTTGTGTTGGATCCTCTCCTTTTTCACATTTACTTATCTGGTCTCATAGTCGGCCTTAGGCCTAGGCCAACTAGGTGGCCGCCTAGGGTGCTGCTCTAGCAGGGGCACTCTTTCAGTAATCTGAACAGTGTAGGTAGACTAGGATGGGGGCACAAGGTGGTGTTGGGGGGGCGCTGTGGAGACCTTTTGCCAAAGGCAACAGTTGACCAAAGGCCGGTCCTGTCTGATCTTTAAGATAATACCTCTGACCTGTGATTATCTAAATATGCAGAGTGATTATCTAAATATGCAGATGACTGCAAACTTGGTATTTTCAATTCCTCATCCACTAACACTGAATTCTTCAAGGGTTAGACTATGGTGATATCTGATATACTGTAAATATAATGGTCTGAAACTAAATGCAAAAGAAAATGTAATATATTCCAGTTTGGTAAAGAAAACATTTCCGCCTCTTGTCAATTTTCCAAAATGAAGTGATCATGATGATTTTAGGCACCTTGTTTGTAACTCAGTGTCTCCTGACAATCTTGCCTCCATAGTGCTTAAAAATCTTTTTATCCTGCTTCTTGTTATCTCTACAAGATCCAGAGATGGTTTCCCCATATTCACCTCTCATTAGACCACTTATTGAATATAGTCCTCCCTTTGACATGTACAGGTTGAAACATATCACTGAGATTGAGAGAAGTCAGTGATTCCTAAATGGAAGATCACTGACCTCAAGTCTCTAACTTGTCTTCATAGGCTGTATACAAGCCCTTTGCTTGTACTCAGTCTCTTGTGGAGTCCTGCACTCTGACCTACATTTAGCCTTCTGTGCTATTAAAGGTACAGACCTTCTTGATTTCTTGTGCTTCCCGAAAACAAAACGTTCTCCAAATATCTGTGCTAAGGGCCTAGATCTTCATTAACAAATAATTAAGACACACAGGTGTGACAGATTCATATTCCAGTACAACCCCCTCCTTTGGCGGAAACTTGCACTGCATGGCAAGCAAATCATTATTCTTTTCACCTGCAAAGTTAATCATAAACAGCTGGATGGGCACAGCCAAATTCTCTACAGGTCAATCCAGTACAGCCGTCATAGAGGTAGAAAGAAATTACTGATCCAAGGGATCATTTGGCTGGACTCATAATTGTGTGAAGACTGATTACCTAGTATCTACCTATTAACAGATCACAGACATGCATTCATCCCTGAGCAAGCACTGAAACTTACAGAAAATATGTTTAATGCTGACTGATAAACACAGCCATGGGATTATCAAGGAGGACCCTCTTCATAATTCGGGTAATACATTCCGAATATATGTTACCTCTCCTTTCATCATTGCTTTTATTAACATCAGTAGAACAGGGTGGTATGCTACTTTTGTATTTACAGTTTCTCATAAATCATTACATAGACCTAATCAGTTCAGATTTAAAGTTGTAACATAAACTGAATTCAATATACAGTCAGTAAAACAAAATCATAATCTAGTGGGATAATTGCAGCTTGTCTTTTTAATAATGTAACCTCAGTCGGAAAATCTCATTTCTGCTCACAAAGAAACTGAAAAAAGGCAGACTTCAACTAGTTTGTGAGAAATACACAAGTCTGCTATTCAGAATACTCGTGAAAACTGGACCTACTCTGACATAATTAAAAGGCACTGTGAAATATGTGTAGTCAAGAGTGCATTCCCAGCACAAGCACACACTTACATTCTGATGCAAGCTAACAATATTTTTAGAAATCAAATCCCTATAAAGGTTACTACATTTCTTTAAAAATGCAACTAAAAGTGTTTTTCTATTGGGTTTCTAAACTTATTAGAACAGTGGTGTTATATTTTTATGTGCTTCCATTCTATGGCAGAGCAAACAGTAAACTTTTACGAAAATATTTAGGACTCTTAATTCACAACTGCTCTTTCTGTTTACAAGATTATTCTGTCTAGTAGACACAGCTAAGATGAAATACCCAGCACACATAATAATTTTTAATGTATTACAGTCACTCGGTATAACCATGGAATGGAAGACTTTCTCCACATGACCAAAATTGAATGCACTTCTTACTCAGGGGCATAAGTACTGCTGAACAGAATGCTAACAGAATGCTTTATATTCTGACAACACAAATGCTTGCATTTAAGCAGAATGAAGAAAATAAATAAAAAAATACTTTATTTTACATAATATGAAAAAAGTGGAAATCAAAATGTATTAATCATTACAGCCAGAGCTATTGCAAGGTCAAGAATTTTAAATTAGGTACTACAGCATTGATCTGATGGCCTAAAAGAACAAATTAATTATTAAATACACAGAATATGCAATCTTACATATAATTGGTTTCTAGTCAGCAGTGATAAAAAGACTACACTAGCTTAGGATTTGTAGTTAATAGCAAACTGTAAATTGCATGCCTTCAGGTTTGAGCTTTTTTTCAGGATACTATACTACCAGAATGGATATTCCTTTTTTACAAGCTCGATGACCTGTGTCTAACGGGATTTGTGTTTCGATTAGCTGAAGAACACCAATTAACTGATCAATGAGAAATGGATGCACATTATTTGTTATAATGTAACTCAGCTGCAGTGGTCAGTATTTAACACTAAAATCAATTTCAAATACTCAGGATGATTCCGTCTCTGTGTTTAGCAGGAATCCTGGCATCTGTATCCTCTCTTCAACTTCTGAATATGACAAGGGAGTCATACGGGATAACCACTGTGCTGTTTATAGACTTCCAGATACAGCTATGACCTCCTCACTTGTATATCTTGATGGTGACCTTTATGAAGAAAACAGAAAGCAAAGGACAGTGGTTAGCCAATAGCTTAAGGGAGTACAGGGCAACTAGAGATTGACCATGGACATCATTAGACCAAAGCCCTGCATCTTGTTTCACCTGAAAGGGCACTGGGCCAAACCAAAGGTCACTAAGCTGTGAAAGTGATGCTTGTTTTTGATGTGGAAACTTAGCAGATATCAATGATCATGGGTCAAAGTTCTTAAGCAGAAACAAAATCTTCTGCAAAGTAGTGATTGTTGCAGCTGCACAATTAGCTATCATCTTGGCATTAAAAGTGAAGAGTTATAGTGTGTTCAAAGCATCTGTGGTCTTATGGCACAAGTTGTGTTAGCTCTGAAGCCACAGAAAATTAAACGTTCCCCAAAGAACTTCCAGATGTGTTTTATTCTAATAGGGCCATTACCGTAAATTAAAAAGCAGGATAAATGAAACTGTAAAACTTAAATTACTCTATAACCACATCTCTTAGCACTGAACATTTATGTCTAGAGTTGCATCTGCACCACATGTAAATGAAAACAGCTGTAACAGCTTTTCATGATGCTTTTATAATTTATAATATGAATACAGTAATAAATAAATGAGGAGAAAAGTTAAGCTGCTCTGTATTTTCACTATTAGTACATTAGCTGAGAATGTAGTAACATAATGGCTTATGCTACACCAGACATTCAGGTAAATTACTAGGATCATTGTCACTGCACTTTTTATATGAGATATAGCAATAACGTTCATTTTGCTTGAATTATGATTGAAATACTCATTTTTGCAGGTCTTTTGCTGCCTTTCAGGTTTTATTTTAACATTACTATGAGTCAGAGGGAGGTAGAAAGACAGTTAAAATAGATCTAAATGCACAGTTATTTCAGTTTCACTGCTAAGAATGAGACAGTGAGCCAGCAATTCACAGGCATTATGTGGCTAAAATATATAGTTTACAAGAAGACTAAAGGCTTATATAACATTGCATAATTAAATGTAAAATATTAAACTGGCAACAAAATGCTTTATGTTTTGCAACTGTAAAATTGTGGAAACAAAATCTGATGTAAGATGTACATGTTTTATCAAATGTATACATGCAAAATGCAGTATAAAAACAAAAATGCAGTATAAAAACATCCTGCACTGAAAATATGTGCATGACTCTGATTTTGCATCATCTTGTTACTATATTGTTTTAATTAATTGCTGGATCACTTTCTAAAATAGCATGTATAGAAACATGCTGTCTTGCCACTTGTACACATATACCCTATAGTCTAGTGCAGTAAAGAAACAATAATAAATAAGTAAATAAAAATATTAAATCAATAGCAAATAAACAGTCTGAATAAAAACAGATACAATATAATGGCCGCCAAGTTTGCCATATGCTACTTACTTATTTCTTGCCAGTGGCATACTCAACAGGATAATAAAAATCATCCACTGGCAGGCAAATGAAGGAGAACAGATGATTAAAAACATACCTGGTTTTATTTTAGCACTTCTGTCCAGAAGGATGTCTTCAGGTGTGTTTTTAATCATCTGTTATCCTTCATTTGCCTACCAGTGGATGATTTTTATTTTTTAGTGTTTTTATTACTCATCCTTTGGGTTTGATACTCAACAGAATGTTGTATAAACATATTAAATTATTAAATATCCCTCTGTCATACAGAAATGAGCATGAGTTAGCCAGGAGATCTGCCATTTCTAATACACATACTTCTCTTCCTTTTTCCCCTAAAAGCCAATAAATCTGGATTTAGTCTTACATGCTACAAAAAGACACATTTCAGATGTTCCCAAACTTGATCACTATAATCCAGCTTTGAAAGTTCTAGACATTGACTGAAAACACGTGATAAAACTTTAGAGATCCCTCTCTTTGAAATATATTCTACTTTTAGTACATGGAGTACATATTACATTCTATAATGCTATTTTCAGTTTTGGTTGCATAGACGTGGCAGTTTTGTTATTCTTCATTAATTTTCTGATGCCTGCTTTGTACTATTTTGCATTGCGTGAAATGTGAAACATATCTTGGCATTCTATGGGCATTAGAAAGAGCTAATCTTGGATGGGACACCAGTTGATTGAAGGACATGTGCATATGCAACCACATACCCACCACACACACACACACACACACACACACAC